>NW_025778566.1:0-140008 GCF_021130785.1 Homalodisca vitripennis
CTCCTCGTCGGAGTCGAACCCGGATCTCTCACTTGCCGGGTGAATGTGCTACCATTACACCACAGAGCGCTCACTTTTTCCGATTCAATTATTTTGTATTTGGCCGTATCTGTCACATATGCGTTTAAATAAGCAAACTAACATATGATCGGAAGACCAAACACCTGTCAAACGACTTTTATTTACGTTAAATTGTATAAATGGCAATAGCCTTATTTAATTTCAATAAACATTGAATCGCAAAAAGTACTCGCTCCGCCGGGAGTCGAACCCGGATCTCTCACTTGCCGGGTGAATGTGCTACCATTACACCACAGAGCGCTCACTTTTTCCGATTCAATTATTTTGTATTTGGCCGTATCTGTCACATATGCGTTTAAATAAGCAAACTAACATATGATCGGAAGACCAAACACCTGTCAAACGACTTTTATTTACGTTAAATTGTATAAATGGCAATAGCCTTATTTAATTTCAATAAACATTGAATCGCAAAAAGTACTTCGCTCCGCCGGGAGTCGAACCCGGATCTCTCACTTGCCGGGTGAATGTGCTACCATTACACCACAGAGCGCTCACTTTTTCCGATTCAATTATTTTGTATTTGGCCCGTATCTGTCACATATGCGTTTAAATAAGCAAACTAACATATGATCGGAAGACCAAACACCTGTCAAACGACTTTTATTTACGTTAAATTGTATAAATGGCAATAGCCTTATTTAATTTCAATAAACATTGAATCGCAAAAAGTACTCGCTCCGCCGGGAGTCGAACCCGGATCTCTCACTTGCCGGGTGAATGTGTGCTACCATTACACCACAGAGCGCTCACTTTTTCCGATTCAATTATTTTGTATTTGGCCGTATCTGTCACATATGCGTTTAAAATAAGCAAACACTACATATGATCGGAAGACCAAACACCTGTCAAAACGACTTTTATTTACGTTAAATTGTATAAATGGCAATAGCCTTATTTAATTTCAATAAACATTGAATCGCAAAAAGTACTCGCTCCGGCCGGGAGTCGAACCCGGATCTCTCACTTGCCGGGTGAATGTGCTACCATTACACCACAGAGCGCTCACTTTTTCCGATTCAATTATTTTGTATTTGGCCGTATCTGTCACATATGCGTTTAAATAAGCAAACTAACATATGATCGGAAGACCAAACACCTGTCAAACGACTTTTATTTACGTTAAATTGTATATAAATGGCAATAGCCTTATTTAATTTCAATAAACATTGAATCGCAAAAAGTAACTCGCTCCGCCGGGAGTCGAACCCGGATCTCTCACTTGCCGGGTGAATGTGCTACCATTACACCACAGAGCGCTCACTTTTTCCGATTCAATTATTTTGTATTTGGCCGTATCTGTCACATATGCGTTTAAATAAGCAAACTAACATATGATCGGAAGACCAAACACCTGTCAAACGACTTTTATTTACGTTAAATTGTATAAATGGCAATAGCCTTATTTAATTTCAATAAACATTGAATCGCAAAAAGTACTCGCTCCGCCGGGAGTCGAACCCGGATCTCTCACTTGCCGGGTGAATGTGCTACCATTACACCACAGAGCGCTCACTTTTTCCGATTCAATTATTTTGTATTTGGCCGTATCTGTCACATATGCGTTTTAAATAAGCAAAACTAACATATGATCGGGAAGACCAAACACCTGTCAAACGACTTTTATTTACGTTTAAATTGTATAAATGGCAATAGCCTTATTTAATTTCAATAAACATTGAATCGCAAAAAGTACTCGCTCCGCCGGGAGTCGAACCCGGATCTCTCACTTGCCGGTGAATGTGCTACCATTACACCACAGAGCGCTCACTTTTTCCGATTCAATTATTTTGTATTTGGCCGTATCTGTCACATATGCGTTTAAATAAGCAAACTAACATATGATCGGAAGACCAAACACCTGTCAAACGACTTTTATTTACGTTAAATTGTATAAATGGCAATAGCCTTATTTAATTTCAATAAACATTGAATCGCAAAAAGTACTCGCTCCGCCGGGAGTCGAACCCGGATCTCTCACTTGCCGGGTGAATTGTGCTACCATTACACCACAGAGCGCTCACTTTTTCCGATTCAATTATTTTGTATTTGGCCGTATCTGTCACATATGCGTTTAAATAAGCAAACTAACATATGATTCGGAAGACCAAACACCTGTCAAACGAACTTTTATTTACGGTTAAATTGTATAAATGGCAATAGCCTTATTTAATTTCAATAAACATTGAATCGCAAAAAGTACTCGCTCCGCCGGGAGTCGAACCCGGATCTCTCACTTGCCGGTGAAATGTGCTACCATTACACCACAGAGCGCTCACTTTTTTTCCGATTCAATTATTTTGTATTTGGCCGTATCTGTCACATATGCGTTTAAATAAGCAAACTAACATATGATCGGAAGACCAAACACCTGTCAAACGACTTTTATTTACGTTAAATTGTATAAATGGCAATAGCCTTATTTAATTTCAATAAACATTGAATCGCAAAAAGTACTCGCTCCGCCGGGAGTCGAACCCGGATCTCTCACTTGCCGGGTGAATGTGCTACCATTACACCACAGAGCGCTCACTTTTTCCGATTCAATTATTTTGTATTTGGCCGTATCTGTCACATATGCGTTTAAATAAGCAAACTAACATATGATCGGAAGACCAAACACCTGTCAAACGACTTTTATTTACGTTAAATTGTATAAATGGCAATAGCCTTATTTAATTTCAATAAACATTGAATCGCAAAAAGTACTCGCTCCGCCGGGAGTCGAAACCCGGATCTCTCATCTTGCCGGGTGAATGTGCTACCATTACACCACAGAGCGCTCACTTTTTCCGATTCAATTATTTTGTATTTGGCCGTATCTGTCACATATGCGTTTTAAATAAGCAAACTAACATATGATCGGAAGACCAAACACCTGTCAAACGACTTTTATTTACGTTAAATTGTATAAATGGCAATAGCCTTATTTAATTTCAATAAACATTGAATCGCAAAAAGTACTCGCTCCGCCGGGAGTCGAACCCGGATCTCTCACTTGCCGGGTGAATGTGCTACCATTACACCACAGAGCGCTCACTTTTTCCGATTCAATTATTTTGTATTTGGCCGTATCTGTCACATATGCGTTTAAATAAGCAAACTAACATATGATCGGAAGACCAAACACCTGTCAAACGACTTTTATTTACGTTAAATTGTATAAATGGCAATAGCCTTATTTAATTTCAATAAACATTGAATCGCAAAAAAGTACTCGCTCCGCCGGGAGTCGAACCCGGATCTCTCACTTGCCGGGTGAATGTGCTACCATTACACCACAGAGCGCTCACTTTTTTCCGATTCAATTATTTTGTATTTGGCCGTATCTGTCACATATGCGTTTAAATAAGCAAACTAACATATGATCGGAAGACC
Organism: Homalodisca vitripennis; assembly: GCF_021130785.1. NCBI lineage: Eukaryota > Metazoa > Arthropoda > Insecta > Hemiptera > Cicadellidae > Homalodisca > Homalodisca vitripennis. The sequence goes on from NW_025778566.1 coordinate 3,460, forward strand.
AAACACCTGTCAAACGACTTTTATTTACGTTAAATTGTATAAATGGCAATAGCCTTATTTAATTTCAATAAACATTGAATCGCAAAAAGTACTCGCTCCGCCGGGAGTCGAACCCGGATCTCTCACTTGCCGGGTGAATGTGCTACCATTACACCACAGGTAATGGTATATATATATATATATATATATATATATATATATATATTACATATATATATATATATATATATATATATATATATATATATACATATATATATATATATATATCACAAGTTGTCACGCATTTTTTTTATAGGAATTGAGCACGCATTTTTGCGAAAGGATAAATATGTATTGGGTAATAATTAATTTATTATTAAGTGTATTACTGTAATAATACAAATACATTTTTTAAATCTGCATGACTTTAATCGCAATTGTTACAACCACTTATTCATTTATGACAAACTTATATGACTATAGTTTAATGCTACTCCCAAATCTGTTTTGTTTCTAATTATTGTTCAATCCTATCTGAAGATACGGAAAGTATACTTTTTATATTTAAGGTGAAATCATCAAAATTATCATAAAATCGTCATCTATACACCACCGGGTAAAATAAGCTGTAAACCATATAGTTTTGTAAAATATCACGTTTAGATAATCGACTTGAGATTACCTTTATATGTACTACCTGTTTTAATGTACTTTTAAAACGTTAGTGTTTTATTTTGTGAATCCTTATATTATCTAGTCGTAAGTAATTCAGACAAACCAAATTTGGTACAGAATCGTTGATATACGTGTTAATAAATTTATAAATCTTAAATAAGGCAAGACTTGATGGTATTTTATAGTTTTAACACTATCTAGTTTTTAAAAAATAGGCAAATTGGTTAATTATTTTTATTTAAGCACTATGTAATAAACTTTAAAGAAGTTTCACATTTATTGTACATAAGTTTCCTTTCTACCTTAGTAAAAATAGGTCTACTGGTGATAAACTGCCAAAGTTTGTGGATAAAAAAAATGTATGAATTATTGCGTAGAATCCGATAAGAAATAAGTGTTAGGTAAAGTAAATAATGCATGTAATTTATACTATAGCCAAAATTTAAACTTTTATTTTACACTGCTTATGAGAAGTGCATTGGAAAAAAACTAACAACTTTTTTCTCTTAATAGAAAACGGAATTATCTGAAGGAATTTTACACAGTTGTAAACTTTAAATGTTTCTATGACTAAAGAAAACTGCTTAATGACCAACAGTGCCTAATGGTATCTGTTGATGGTGCTACAGTTTATCATCTCATATCGTGTAACCTACCGTTTTGTTTATTAAAAAAACTTATTTTTATGACAAAAACTTTAAAGTATACTTGGGAAGTACTTAAATCTAAGGGTTATAAATAAATCATATTTAATATTAAATCTGGTGGTGGTTTGCAATAGAGCTGCACACAATATAACTGTACTTGTATCTTAAATTTTTAAATATTTTTCTGTAGACTTGTAATATTTAAATCAAGCCAAAGATCTGTATCAGACCGGATATACTCCCTAAACTTGTGTCACGTGTTGGAATCGGGGTGAAAATGTTTTTTAAAGCTGTGTTATTCGTTGGGAAATCAATACCACTACCTTGAAAGGTATCGTAAAATTCAATGACCACTTCTTAATTTAAAAGTTACTTACACCAATTACACCACCTTAAGATGCATGAATGGTTTTAATTTCTGAAATTTAATTGCTGACAGAAGAACAATCCAATTGATCAGTTATGCTTCATCGAATCCAAAAAAAACAACGAGGTGTTATCACTGGTTACAAGTTTTGGAGATAAAACTCCAAATTATTTCCGAAAGGTGGAATGAGTGACAATATTTCATTGTTCTGATTAGAAGGATGTAAGGATATCTAACTAATTTGTCAGTTGATTCCAAAATGAACATAATCAATGACATTTATGAGAGTACGTTTAATATACTATTATGTTGGTAGACTCCCTTCTACAGTACACTGTGAGTAAGTATAATTACAATATCAGTATATATAATTACAGCAAGACTTACTTAACACATACAGCAATAGGCTTGTATGCTTAGTTCGTTAATTTAATCAAAACACGAACCTTTAACAATGTTTTGTATTAGGAAGAAGATTCAGAAATTTGATACACATAACTCTACAGAATTATAAACTTACCAAACTGGCTTAGTACAAAAGTCAAATAGGGAAGGTAAAGTTACCGGGACTCTGTGTGGATTGGACACAACTTCCACGGTCCCTTTGTTAATGTGATTGTAAACTTCTACACTCAATTTGTTGGTTACGTATAAGTATTCCATTTTATGATACATTTTGGCTGGTAACATACTTGTCTCACCCATAAAAAATCCATACACTGTATGACAGTCTTCATATACAGCCCACTACGAGGCGGCTCCCTTTCTTTAAGAAATTTAATCTACATCAGTTCGGTAGCTTCGTTAACATGGTTGAGAAGCATAACAATGAAGCATTGAAACAGGTCGAATTCTTATAACCTCCTCCCTATAAAGTCGATCATAAGTAATGCTGCTTTGTGTAACTCAGCTGTTTTATTTTCATTGCGTAACTAAATGGGAATTCTAAAACGCTTAGGTTGGTGTGTGGTCTAACCTTTTGAAGTCCGGTTTGTGGCATTGTTTTTTGATAATTGAGATATTTAATGTAATTTGTGTGTCAATATATTCTTAAATTACAATTTTTATATACTCCTCGTAGATCCTGAAAAACTGGAAAAGGGCATTCGCATAAGAAAAGTAAACTGTTATGTCTTATGCCGATATACAAAGTTAGATAAGTATACATTTTAAGTATAACAGATAACTAACTGTTCTTGGCCTTGTTACTACAATTCGTTTTGCAGATATTACAAGAAATTGTATGAATTTTCGTTGACATATTTTAGAATAATGATTTTTACACAATTACAAAGAGAGCCAGGTTTTGCCTACCTTACTATAGTGAACACTCAACAACAAAGTGGAGCTGTTTCGTTTATTTTGTTAGCACTCTGATGGTAGGTATTCCATTAAGAGCTGATCAAAGATCGAATCCAGGTTAAAGAGAATAGAGACACTCAACCGAAGGCCCGTAAAAGTTGATTAGTTATATATTAACCAAAACTAGGGTAAACATATGCACTTATTTCGTATTAACCACATGTTGTTATTCTTACGTACTAAAATTAGTAAATATTACACTTATAACATATGATAATAAACAGTGAAAAGTTGTCTTTCTGTAATATTTGATATAAATTTAACAAAAACCAACTAATAGCTCTATGTCTCGCATTCTAGCAAACTGAACAAGACAGAGAAGAACGTCTCATTACACTTATTAAAAAACTTGTGTCATTGCCTCCGGAGTGATGAAGGACTTTCAGGATGAGATAGGTTGAGCGCATCCTCTCAAGACCCCATGACGGGGGATCCTCCCATGTCCTCCCCCAAGGGATATCGGCAGAAGGAGGGTCCTACCCCAAACATTATGCAGCCTGTATATTATGTATTACTGGAAGCAAGCGAAATGTACTTTTAGGGCTAGTATCAATAAGAGGTTGTTAGCAAAAACGTTTATAAAATAAAGAAATTAGTAAATGCGTTAGTAATGTAGGATAGTTTTAAAATTTTATGTTGGATCTCTTTGGTTTAGATATTTCACATAAACATTAGGTCGAACTGACTAATATATGTTTCAATAATCTGATCAACTTTAAATAATTCAGGTAACACCTGTATATTTAGCAAGAAAAACATCTAATAGTTCTTTTATCTCTGAGAATTTAAAACTATTAAAAGTTTTTCCAGAAAGTTTTGCTGGAAAAAGCATCACAAGGCTGGTAAAATTTGGATTAATGAAGGAATGAAATATAAAAAAACCTCATGTAGTAGGCCTAGATATGAGATACAGTGTCTGAGGTGACCGTCCACCATCACTTGGGATTACATCTGAAAGTGAAATGAACTCAGACGTTTGAATATTCTCAGAATCAATTGCATTACTTGGACAGTATTAAGTACCACTCTTTAGAGACGATAATATGTTAAATATATTACTCAAATATAAATATTGCATCTGACTCTGAAAAACGCATGAATTTATTGTGTGCCTATAAATGATCAAATATTACAAAAGCACTTCTTACTACAAATAGATTCTGAAACGGTTTGTATCAGTCGTTTAATTCTTGAAAATTACTGTATATCTGAGGAGGAACATTATCTATACGTACATACATAGCATTAAGAGAATTACATTATTAATGTTTGTAATATTCTAGATCAGATCTTACCTTTCAATCATACAACAGTAATTTTATGTTTAGGAACGTTATGCCCTTGCGAATGATGTGTTTAACTCAATTTTACCTTCTGCTTACTGCAGCGTTTGAAATCTGACACTTTCACACATTTTAATCTTGGAATCAATGACGATCCTCAAATGCCACAATTGAGTGTGCTACGATGTTTATGAAAGAGTACGAATATATTTTTAAAAAGATATAAATCACTCACCACGTGATCAGCTAGGCTTAACTTACATAATAGGCACCCAAATTCAGATTTATTTCATCGTATTTGGCTATGGGTCCTAGTTTAGCACTATACCGAAAGAAGCGCCAGGGAAGATACTTCATTTTTATTGGGTAATGGTGGTTCAACCTGATTCTCAAAGTATCAGCTGAGATATATAAATAAATGGTATTAATAATTAATTATTATATAGATTATCGACTATTAATCTTCTAACATTAGTTATTATTCACATCATCATAATTATTAAAAATCAAATTTTCACGTTCCAGAATTTTTTTGCCACAGTTCTCTTTGTCTTAATAACACAATTTATATAGTTCGGATATGAAAAGATCCAATCGAAACCAGTTGGGAGAACATTAACATTTAAGAGAATTATCTTGAACTTTATTTCAGTACAGCATTTAAATAATATAAATTACTTCGTATAGGCACTATGAGAAATATGACTGAAATTAGGTTCTTTCGTTAGTGTCAGCAAGTGATAATATAATCTTGGAACTGACTTCCGAAATGAATATTTCACTGAATCTTTTTCATTCCTTACTAAAAAAGAAAAAAATATACATTCAACCGAAATTCTTAATAATTATAAATTATGACTATTTAGCTTCGATAAACCATTAAGTTGATAACGGTAGCAAGTTTTAGTAAATGCTGCCATGAATTACGCCATTTTGATAGAATTACATTTTAATCGTTTTATGTATAAAAATTGAATTAAAGAAACGTTCACATTATTTGTAAAACTACATGTTTGCCACATCCATAAAGTTTACAAAAAATTTATTCAAAACCGCAAATATTTAACTAAGTGACTAAAAAGGTACACTGCTAAACAATTAGTCTTCTGACAAACCCAAGTTGGAGAGTGAACACTTAAGAAGATTAAACACTCTCGTATTTAAAATACAAACTTTTTTCCCCCAAATTTTTGATTTGTTTTCTGTATTACGCACAAATTCTTATAGCTTGGTAGTTTGAAAAACGAGCTGTCAAACACATCTCTCTACTGTAATATTTAGCCGGTTATAATTAATAACTCGACTTCGGCTTGCCCTAGGCCCCCAAAGTGTGAGTGCTTAAAATTCGGGGCTAAGAGGGATTTGGTTATCGGTTAAATTCAGACTTAAGGTTTTCAAGTTTCGTGTTCCCTACTGTATCCTTTCTCGTGGGTTGTAATGTTTCCCTAACGGTCAGCCAAACGACGTGTGATTTATAAAAATAATCAATGGATTTCGTCGCAAAATTAAGAAAAATCTATTGTATTTATTGAGTCTTTCTATTGTACTAGTCGATTTCAAAACTGTTTTACTGAGCCTCCCCGTCCTTCATGTTTTTATTTAGGATGTTCAAAAGTTATTTTTACGATTAATAAGATAAAATTCACACAGCACCTTCTATTTGATAAAGAAAGCTGTTGACTAAGAATTCTTTGAGATTGAATAGTAGTAAAACTGTTACTTCATATCAATTTTAAAGAACATCTAAGTTCGTTAACAAAATCTAAAGCTATTATTTAGTTAAATGTATGTTATAAGTATCGCCTGTTATAAGTATAGTCCTGTCCTAAGGAGTATGTTTCTATTTGGTATCACTCTAATGATATCGCTTTAGCTCAAATATAAAAAAACTGAGAGGAAACGTGCAATGTATCGGAGAGGAAACGTGCAATGTATCTGAGAGGACACGTGCAATGTATCGGAAAGGACACGGCAATTTATCGGAGAGGACACGTGCAATGTATTGGAAAGGACAAGTGCAATGTATTTTATTATAGTATGTTTAAAGTACTCAATTAACTGATTTTATGTTCAATTCATACCAGAGTTCTACATTACACACACAATCATACCGGTTAAAAGTTTGATACTTACAGATTTTTTTTATAGTCTTAGTACTTTTAGCTACGTAAAATGAATTTACAAAATAATTAAACGTAGTGTACAAAAAATTCCCTTTTAAAGTATACACTGAATTTTGTTCTATCTTACAGTTAATTAGGGTTAAATATTGCCCCATAATAAGGCATGTTATTTTATTATTTTTAAGCTCCTGGTTTTTAAGTCAATGTGATATAACGCATATACTCATAGAAATAGTCTACACAATCTCTGACCAACTTATACCTAAGTTTGTCCTTCAATAAAAGATCGAAAGGTAGTCTCTGCACTAAACGTTATTTGAATAATAATTTGACATCTGCACAATAAATATTGTAAGCTTTTTCGTCTAGAATCTTTACATGATCCTTAACTATTAAACTTTTATTATTGGAAAGAAATGGAAAAGAGAAAAAGTCTATTTTATTAAACAGCTATAATAGTTAATACTACTTAACTAACTCTCCCAAGTTATCTGCGAGTACTGCAAAGAAAAGTTTGTCCAGATGTATGTATGTAGATACAGGAGTTGTCTTGTTAAAAATATTCGTTAAGAATTATTGCACCACCCACTATTTCTATACTAGTTACAAAGTAACTGGCAAAGTAAAAGTTTTATGCACTATCCTGTAGGATATAAATACTTTCTAAATGATTTCCTCTAAATCTTACAGATTTATTGGATTACTTGGAATCGGTCGTCTGCATTAATCTAGCGGCAAGTTTCAGAATTGATTTCACGCTCGATAAGACTCAATTTGATCAACGAAGGTTGAACACGCTGTGTATAAGATTGCCACATTACCATAAATTATTTGTGCTTAAATTGAGTAAGGAAAATTACCTGACATATTCAAAATTGTTTCACTAGGTGATTGAATAGTGTTGGTTACTTTTCGCTTGTAACTCCTTGAATATATAAATATGTTGACAGCTTTTTAATATACATCTTACCGAAACACTATCTGATTATTTTATACTTTAGCACACTGCATTTTAATATACTTTTTCCAAAACAATTGCTTAATTCGGTTTAAGAACATTCTGCAGGTATTGAGGATTACTGGTAATTTAAGACTTTAGACTTTGGCTAGTGTCCAAGATAAGACAATCTTGCTTGCTATCAAAACATAGTCATTGAATGTTAAACTTTAGATTTGCTTTTTGCCAAATAAGTTTTGATGAAATCGTTACCATACGTGAAATCCAAGTCTAAAGTCAGGTTGTCCAATGTCACAATTCGAAGTTGGATCCTCTTCCAAATTTAGTTTAAACTTCCAGTGTCACTTTTATAAAATAAATATTAAAGTTTGTTTATGCACATATTTTCTAGTTTCATAAGGTCATTTAAATATATAATTGTTGTGTTTCTTGAGGGCTATAATAATAATCTCCTATAAATAATTAGGAATTTAAAATAAATAGACTTGTCAAGGACTTGCAAATTTACTTTTAAATATTACGACAGTATTTTCGTTAGTATAAAACTAGTTCTAAAACATACTGTATGTGTTTGCTCGGGAAGCGATTATGTCCTTTAACCGACTTATATCAGCTTATTTTTTAATTGCATTTTACACTGTTATTAGGCTCAGTTATCAGTACTCAGCTCAATACTATTTATTTAATTAGTTTATAAAATTACATTTTTAATATTTATATTAATTTAATACTTTAACATTCTTTAAATAAACAAAATACAACCATGTTGGCCAGTAAATTTTGTTTTTATTTTTATATGCAACACTCAAACAGACTGTTGAGTGCTGCATATTGCGAAAGTCTTTAAGGTATTTTAGCAGTACTGCAATGAAACAAAATATATCGAAAAGTACAGAAATAATTATGAGTCGTGTTTTCATAATCAAGAAAACCTGTACCTGGGGAAGGAAGTTCCTTCCATGCCTGATTGTGATCGATTGATCTTCTTGCTTCTGCTAGAAAGGATTTTCTCCGTAATATGATTTGAAATTTTTCCTCAGAATTAAAACTGATTGTTCCTTTCAAAAACTGTGGCACCCACCATTTATATTGGCAGATAAGGCATAGGGGCACCTCCTGTGCTAAGTGCTTGGCTTGCTTGGGAAAGCAAGTGTGAACTAAGAAATACATACTCCTCCTAGTGAAGCTGTTTCGGTGTTGCTTAATCTCTTTAGACACAGATATACAACATATTTCAGCTGTCAGTGTGTTAGAGCGTACTCAGTTGAAGGTTGAAAGCCACGCTTTCTCTTTTAATACTATCCAAGCCAGTGTAGGAGACTGACATATACTACTAATCCAATGGATAACTTAAATGAAATTAATTTATATTACGTTAACAATGTCTTTACATAAAAAAATTAAAAAATTTTCTATATTATGTTTTATTTGGTTAAATATTATGATTAATGTGAAGATCATTAAAAAATTTTTTGACAATGTACCACTAAAACGTATGCCATTTTATGAGTTTTCTTTTAAATTAGTTAATTTCCAACGACATCGTTATAATTCCAATTTTTGGTTTTCCCACGTTTAACTTCATTAAGGCAAATGTAAATTCGTAAATCCTAGGTAAATTTTACAAATTCCAATCTTATACTGCATTTTAGTTTCTAGTAAATATTAAATTACAAATCTGTACTATTCTGAAACATATGTTAGTATTGTAATAGAGAACACATTATATTCTAATTAGACTACGATCTAGTAGAAACCATGGAACATACGAAACGCTTAGATAATACTTAGTGTCTGAGTTTTAACGAAGCCTATCACTCAATAATCAACTGAGTACAATCAGTCGAGATTTTGATATATAACATGGAATAATACATGTAGACTAAAATGAGCAATAAATCGGTTTAGTATACAGCGTATATAAAGCTAGTTACGCGCCCCGCGGAGTTCACATTTCCACCTTGCTTATTTAAGCTGAGAACAAAACTATGTATAATAAGTATTACACGATCTTGGAAAAGCAACCAAATAGTAGGAGTGTCTCAATGTGTTAAACGTAAAAATACTTGCATTCTCCACACGTGGCTAATCCTACTCTTTGATTACGTGACACTGATGTCCATTTCCTGTGTGTCAGTCAGGTGATATATGAGAGAGAGGAAGTCCGTCACAGGCGAGGCCCATTTCCGGTCTCGCGACAGTTATACTTCCTTTGTCATACAATGTACGTGAAAGCGACCAACAAGTAATCAACAGTTAACCAAATATTATACCTGCAGGACAATTCTGGAAATTGTGCATGAGTACTTAGTGTTTTAAGTTGGTGTAGTGAGACGGGAACGAGACAAGCGAGAATCGCGATATTTGAAGGACTGGGACGTTGCCTTGTGTATGATACTATGCCTCAGGGTATTTCAAACTCATAGTAAATACAGAAAAGTACACTAATGACCTTCTTATATCGTGTATACAGAATGAATTTTAAGCTTATTTCTCACTATTAAATGCATAAACATTTCATTGTTAATTTGTAGAGGAAATATTAATGTACTCTTTACAAATACACGCCTTCCCATTCCCCTGGAGTTTCGTATAAAAAATTGTTTGGTACCAACAATTAATTTACATGTAAGATGTTTATTCAGATGATTAGTAACGGTTTGTTTTACATAATAACCTTTAAATCATGTATTTAAAAGTTTGTTAAAAACCTACTGAAAACAGGAAATAATACTCGGCGCTGGGTAGTAAAGACTCGGCGCTGGGTAGTAAAAGCTCGGCGCTTGGTAATAAAAGGTTCGGCGCACTTGGACTCGCGACTGTTAATGGTTAGTCTACCGATGCAATGTTACCCTTTGTATCTTCCGGATGGTTTTGTTATGACTGTTACAATATCAAAAGTCAAATAAAAGCACTCAGTTTGCTTAAAAATTTGTTTATTCATAGATTTTTTGCAGTTTTAGAGAACTGATGGAAATTTACAAATACCCTTGTTACACCAAAACCTTACTTAAATTAATTTTAAAAGTAATAATTTGTAATGGTTCAATTGTAGATCAAATCAGGTAACCTTCAACTTCAAAAGTACTTGCGTGCGAGGACTGTTTGTGCTATCGCGTTATTGTGAATTTGATCCGAAATTCCCAGCCCTTTGTTGGAAATTTCTTCTTCTAAGTATAACTATGGGCGGACAGATCATTCTTGAAGTCCCTCCACTGAACGAAACAAAATAAGTAGTTTTATATTAGTTACAACAACTTCAGTTTAGCTCATAAATACAAAGACTTTAGCTCTGAAGTCTTAAGAATTATGAACTATTCCGAGTTAATGTTCTAGAAGTCTAAAATGTTTATACCCTAGGGAGCGGAAAATATATGTAGTTGTTATAATGAAATTAAAAGCTAACACACCATTTATAAAATAACAGTCTTCGATGCGATTTGATATAAGAATTCAAAAATAAACATCTCACATACTACCATAAGACCAATTTAAATATATTCACTAACGCTCAGCCAATTATTACAGAGTCACATATACTGCCATATACTCATTTTTGCCTATATTAAAACCTTCGTGCAATCTTCCATGCAAAACTATAAATAAGTTCATATTCGAATTATTATGCAGACATATAGATGGTAATGCATTTGTTGTTGCCCCTCTAGCGATAGAATTCGGTTAGATTCAGCCTATAAAAGTGTGTTTATTATATTAATATTTATTAGGCATCTAAATTTCCTAATTTTAATTAGGACTCCGTCCCTATTAGTCTTTGAAACTAATGTTTCAATAGGCATCCAATAATTAAATCTGCATAGATTTCTATGGATAAAACATCTAGCTAATCTAGCTAGAGTGATAACATAAAACTGCCTGAATTTTTACCAATTGTGTTTTGTGAGCAATTAAGTTCAGTTGAGCTTACAGCACTAAGTTTAGTTCATTATGCAGGTTTTCTTGAAATTAAGAACAGAAATCACAGATTACTCTTATATGTCAAGACCCCTTTTACTCGGTTTCCCATTTGTCATTAAGTATTTGTTTTACGTATAGATCGTTAAGGTTTAGATAAGAATGTGGGAATTTGGCGTTTCAATATAGTATATTTCATAGACAAGAGGGATAATATACATCCTGTAATATTATAGTATTAGTAATCATTACATGTTCATAAACTCTGAGTGAATGTTTTTGTTTTTAAGCACACTCAATCAGTTTTTTTTAGTTAAAGTGACATATATTCGGATTTTAAAATAAAAGAGTTTTTCATTTTCTGTGATTAAAGTACTAACCAATTGAATACCATTAATATATATCTTTCCTATTGTTTACGCGAACCAACCGTAGCATAATGAAACGTTCGTTTTTATCTTACACTGGTCATACAGCACACATAGCACGCCTCTGCTAAGTGTTTCTCCTCGACGAACACAGCATCAATATAGTTATCGGCAGTAAAAACAATACACAGTTGAGTGAATATAAGCTGGTACCAAGTGTCGAGTGCCAAGTATATGGGGTGGTGTGTTGAATATGCAAACAGTGCAGCAACATCAGTCATAGCCTTTCTCTCTGTCTCTTGCGTAGTGGCTCACATTTTGAGTGTATATTATTAAATATACCCAATTTCTTTTGAATATTGCAGTTTCGTCTTAAGACACGACCCTGTTGTAAATAAAATGGATACATATAAGTCATTCAACAAAAATCTTGTTTTCATTGAATCAGTGTATACTATGTGTTAATCAATATTATGCTAAATACTATAAGAAACACTAAAAAGATAACGAATCTGAACTTAAGTTTTGGAACTAAAATTACGATTAAAAGCTTAAAGTTCAGTTTCCTACTGTTGTTTACAAAATTTGCTATATTCATGATACCTTCATAAATATTATGAAATTCTTTCCCGTGTGACTAAAAATATTTATTCTTATGAATTATAAGCGCTGAAACTAGAAAAATTATATTTGATGAAAATAATTATTATTTGTGATATTATAAAATTCCTAAAATATTTTAGTTTTCGTTTATCGTCATAATAATAGATGCAATTCTGAAATGCTATAGTGCATTATATGTTGTTTAAGGAGGATTTTCTCAGAGGACGTCTTACTTCCTGTTTGAGATGCAGTTGAGAATAATATTTTATACATATCCTTCCAAGCTGTGTAAGACACTACACATCCTTATAAGGAGAGAAGAAAATATAAGGAAAATATCTCGTAAGGCTCGCTTGACTCAAATTGTCTGCACTTATATCTACAATGTGTTGTGTACTCCTATGGATTATGAAGTGATGGGTGCGTGCGATTGATGTGGTATCCTACTGAGATTGTGTGGTCCCTTGCTTCAGCCATGACACCTTGAGGAGCACACAAAGGTGAGTTATATTTAGCATTAGAGACAACGCTCCACTCCAATAACACACATGTGCAGTTAACTAGATCTGTTAGTGGTTAAAACTGGCTGGAAACACATAGACTGGACTACTAATTGTTTAGCTTACTGAAATTAATACTTCACCACAATGTTTAACATTTGTAAACCTTGTTCCAAAGAATGATCTACTGTATTTATTTATTTATAATTATTTATAATATTTATTTAGAATGTTTGCTTTTCTTGTTTGAGTTATAACCTAATGTTTTTTCAATTTATGTAAATATTTATACATGTATATTTATCTGAAGAAGTGTACCTAGATACACGAAAATTTATAAATGTTTCAAACCAATATACCGTGGTTTATTTCTTAAGAAGAGAATAACCTGTTTCTGTAAATATATATATATATATATATATATATATATATATATATATATATATATACATATACTATTATATTTATGCTAGCAGGTTCACAGGCAATTTCGAAGGTACTATACCTGTTTGAGCACCTGACCTGAAATTTCCGACAATGTTGAGTTGTATTCCTGCCACAATAAAGACAAAATGTTAAAAAGTGCACATATATGGCCATTGCAATTTACACCCTTTGGAGTATTTTTGTTCTCTAGTTGATTTTGCTTTTTCCCGATCAAGAAAATACGTGTACATTGAAAAACCTACTTTTGTCAAAAGACAATTAAGATAGGTTTCATAACAGCCTTAATAGTATCGTCAAAGCTAGACTAATTTGTCTTTAATATCTGCACTACTACACGCTACTTTGAATGAAATATAGTACACGTTACACGTGTATTATTACTGCAAAATCGAGTGAATTATATTTTTGTGAATTATATTACGGTAAATCTCGTAATCGATGTTTTTATTTTTTGTCGTGAACTATAATTCGTAAACTGCCGATAGAATTGGGTAGAACGTTGACCGAAACTTAGACAACTATTCGCTCCATTCCCTGATCTCGGCTACCCGAGACCTGCAGACTGACCTGCAGACTGGCGCGTCTTACGGGACTTCCCGCGTGGTGAGGGCGGTCAGTGCTGTTCATGAGACCTGCGCGTAAGCTTGTTCCTGTGTTGAGTTGCGTGTTTTAACGTTATTTATGAACATTTTTTACAGTGGTATTATTTCAACAATTGTGACTTCAATTTAAAACATTTCATGCTTCAAAGTGTTTCACGCGCAAAAATATTTTTGAAATTGGCAAATTCCATGTTTTGTTTTGTTATACTGTACATTTCAAACTGTAAAAATACAACAGTCTTTTAAAAATTCTGTTTTTATGTTTTTTATTTCTTTAATAATTGTACACATATTAAATCGAATAGAACTTTAAACAAATTAAAAATTTATTATTTACGCTAATAGCATTCTAGGAGAAAATATAGGAATTTGAATCCAGCGCTATAAGGGTTAAATGTTGTTAAGTCATTAACCTGATATCTCAATCTATTTATAGTAGTTTTAATACGTTTCGAAAAATAAATTGCATCATGTAAATCAGATTTAAATAAATTTTAATGCTAAACTTCTGTATTTTAAAGATGTTTTATATAATGTTTTTTATATTTCCATTTATAAATTTATACTCATAGAACAATGCCATCTTGTCCATGAATGTTTCTGGCTTATTACCTTGTCGATGGCTTAAAAAACGGGACTTTGTACCAAATCAATAAAACTGACAAATATTCAACGTGGAAAATCATATGAAATTCGTACTTTTGGAGATGTATACAAAACAGCTTCACAATGCTTATTTATTAAAACAATCATCAGGCTTTACATGGGTTCTTACCAAATATACAGGATTGTGTGGATCATGTACTTAAGAGGCTACACACTGTTGCCATAATATTCAATATCATATGTCTAAAACTAAAGATGACCTTTGCGTAGTTGATTCACTGGTAGTAAGTGGTATTCCTCAAGGAATAATATTGATATTTCCTACGTCAACACGACTTATTCCCACCAAATGAGACAAAACCGTATTTAGTTGTAATGGGACCATACTAGTGTAATCAGCTTTTACTTTGTACATGCGTTGGTTTTTACACATAAAATTACACTTATATTTTTAGTTAATAATATATAATGAGTTTTTTACATGTCTAACCATCTAACTTAATTTTAGACCTTATGAAGAGTGTGGATTTTAAATCTCACAACGTAGTGTTGCATTTTTTTTTTTTAAGAAATTATGATGAAAAATTTACGAAATCCTACTATCCTATCAAATCATTCATATTAACTAAAGAAGTAAACTAAAAGAATTTAAAGATTATTTTATTCAATAAACCAACTCGTTGGAACTATAGAACAATATATAACCATTTGCTACGATGGTTAATAAGCGTCATTTAAAAAATAGATAAAAAAATTAAATATATTAAGTGTGATAAATTGCACAAAACATCTGATACATTACATGTTGACATCTATAAATAGGTGAAGTAGGAATCTCATTGTCTCATCAGTTGCAAAATTGAGTGCAATTGCACTGATAACAGACGCTACAATTAAAGGAAGGTGAACTGGAGCTAAACCCAACATTAAAATTGAATCAACCCTGTCTATCATGTAGATCATATTGGATACACAATTTTTCAAAGTTTGATTTTAATACCGTCATTAAATACAAGCAACTAAGTTTAAAGACTGCCAGAAGGTTAATTAAGCCAGGCAAGGACTAATGTCATTTGATATATGACTGATTGCGTGTAATACTTACAATCGTATTTTATTAGCAAAAGATATGAACCGATCTAACCCAGTAACACCCGAGATCACGTGATGATCTGATCGGTCGGTACATCTATATCTCACATTCGTCTCAATCTTCCTCTCTTTGGCCCATAGGTGGTTACTGTCAGCAAGTTATGGGGTATCTCGAAAACCCTCTTGGCTCCCAATAGGTTTTGCAAAACTCAGTAAATTTGTGAACTTTCGTTTGGTAAGGGACAGATGAATTCCTTTGTACAACGTTCTCATCCCTCGGTGTCATGCACTGTTGTGAATGGATCTGTGTCGCAAACTGTCCATACACCTATGGACACAGGTGGAACCCATGGGAACCCTTCGGAGGATGTGACGTCAGCCGAGCTGTGCAGCGTGTGTGACAGTAAAAAGAGCACATCGCGTCGGGGAGTGGCATCAATAGTTAGATGACTCTTTATCATTAGCCCATCTGCCTCTTTTTAATGTTTTTACCTCATAACTAACACAGTTCATTGGTCCCTGAACTCGGATATATTGTTTTCAATTTAGACCAGATTAATCATAAACTTTAGTTTGTGATTAATTTGCAGACACTCTGTAAATAAAGAAACGTTTTTGTATTAAGTTAAAATTCTTAATAAGAATAATACTTTCCATGAAAATAATATGTTCCATAGCTTAATATTAAAGATTTTAGAAGGCAAAGGTCACAAATAATGGAGGTACACACTTCTTTAAGGATCAGAAACAACTGATTTCTACAAGGTAATTGGCAACAGGAAGCGGAAGAGTAAGGAGAACCTCGAGGCAAAGTAATCGATCTGAAATGCTAATGGTTAATCATTGGGAGTCCCGATAGGATAGATATTATGAGAAAAAGGACCAAAGAAAATAAGTACTTCAGTCTACAGAAGTTTCATTTATAGATCGTTTTAACACCTCTAAAAATAATTATATTACAATTAAGGAGTCATTTTATTAAAAAATAATAGTACTTGTTTTTGAACTATACGATTCATATTTTGTTTCCACAGTGTTTACTGAAAATGTGTTAAACTCCAACGTATCTTACTATATAGCTAACATCATCGTCAAAATAATTAAGTTATTCCTCAGGTTTCATCATATCTTATGTTGACCCTCCACATAGAGCAATAGATAACCAATACGAAATATATATATCAAGTTAGCTATTTAGTTGTTTATATGAAACAATTGTTGCCACAAGAAAGTTAGGAAGCCTAACAAAAACAGTAAAATACGCCGGGGGCTTAAGGTGAGTTATGTTGAGCTGTAAAGAACCAATAGTGTTTGGAGGGCCGCCAAAAAGGAAATTTGTACATACTCTGGACAAAACAAATTTACGTTATTTGTTTTTCAACAACCTGTTTGTTTCAGTTCTTGCCACATCTGGCACATCTTGTCCCACTGTTGTACGTTTCAGTATTGCTGGCACTATGATCTGGTTATACCATAATGAGTATAATTAAAAGTTTTCAACTTAAATTAAGTGTTTAATTTAAAGTGTTTGTAATATTTTATATATAGTACATATATAAACTGGAATTTAAGTAGTAATAGAATGATTCCTTTTATAACTATAACAACAATTTTAATTATTCGATTTTTTATGAAATAATGTAGTTGAAATTTTGATTTTGAAATAGATGAGCATATCTCGTTATTAGCATATTAATATAATCGTAATAATTCTAAGCTGTTAGAAAGTAGATTACCTTTAAAAATTACACAACAAAATCGGTATACTATACATTTGTTTGTATAATCAGGGACTCAATTTAGTTACAATTATCAGGACTTATGTTTGTGAACATATTTACTTACTGTATATCAGATAAATTTTATAGTTCTATAACTTTAAACGGCTACCTCAAAACTTGTCTACAAATTAGTAACAAAATATTGCTTCAAATTTTAAGAAAAATGTAAATTTTGTTAATGTTTGAAAATGTTAACATTACATTAATATACTTACATTAAGAGTTATTGTCCCATCGGTTTTGAGCAAATAAAACATCTAAATTAGTAACGCATTTTACAGTTTGACATTTAGACATGACAGCTTAGTCGGAAGGGGTATCTTTTGTAGTATTAAACAAAGTTTTTATCGAATAATTTTGTAGAATTCATATACATAAAAATAGAAACTTATTGTTAATAAGTAGAATTTAAAACTTTATGGAACGCTAAATAGGAGCAAAACTATTTTCGAAATATTTAACAAGATATAAAGTTAAAAAAAAACTCATAGCAAACAAACTGTTACGATTAAGTTTTATTTTCAGCTGCATTTAATCAATATTTCAAATCTTTTCAATTTAACTCACAAAATTTAAAACTTGAATTTTAATTCATAATGGATAAAAAATAACTAGAAATACTTTTCTTCTGTTCGTCTGCCAGTCAGTGAGGTATCTCAAAAACAAAATGAGCTGATGATATTAATTATAGTAAGAGGCTTTATTTAGTAGGGAAACTATCTTTATGTAGACAAAGTCGATTTGTTTTGGAACTGTTGTCTAGAAGATTAATCTTAATTTCTGTTATAAGTACAATTATTCAATTTAGGTGTGTGGAGGTGTATTATGTATGCATGTATGTATGTATGTTTGAGTGGACCAGTTGTATAATGAATGTTATTTTTTATCTGTTGCATTAGGCTTTTTGTATAAATAAATACAGTATAAGGTGTAGAATTTAAATTGTGCATTGTTAGTTGTATTATAATACTTTTATATTATATTCAATTATTAATTAGAAACATTTCAAGAGTATTAAAAATGTAATAAATAAATTCTATAACAAAATATAAAAAGGCCAGAACTTATAAATATAGCTTCATCATATTCAAAAAAACAGTTTTAAAGAACTGAGACTAATTATATATATATATATATATATATATATATATATATATATATACTATATAATTTATATATATATATATATATATAGTGTCATAGAAAAATTATCCAACTTATCCATTATTGGAAATATTTTAGAATAGTTTATCCAAACCTGAAGTGTTTTTACTACTAAATTAAACAGATTTATGACTCGTTGATGGTGCTACGGTTTTATCTACTTAGATCATGTAACGCTTCAAAAATTCTTGGGATGTAAATAAATTTATTTTATTTGAAGGCTAATACGTGCCTTAAATCAGAGGTAAACACACAAAAACTTGTATTTGGAGATGAATAATATTTTGCTGCAGACTTAACTATTAGTGAAGACTCTAATTAAATTACCAGTACAATTGTACTTATTGAATGAAGCAATAGATCTGTCACATTCCGTAAATAAACCTTTTTTTGCAGGACTGTGTCTCGTGACTGACACAATGGAAATGGACATAAGTATCACGTAGTTCAGGCGCACAATATCCCGGTGACTGAAATACAAGAGCTCAGCCCAGTTGCACTTCTTAGTATATAAATATCAGTCGGACAATATTAAAATCTGGACGGAATGGTAAAGTATTTTGCTCTGTTTTCTTAATTTTTATCAATGCTTAATGTTGTGTAGTTGGATTTAAATTGAAAAAAAAACTATAAAACCTTTTTTTAATCCATGATGAATTGAATTTTTTAAGTAGTGGATTGAAAGTTCTATTTTTGATTAACGTAGCCAAAACATGCAGTATAACGCGATCTTGTGAACACAATAACTAACGTAATTTATGTCAGAATAAATGTGGCATAAAGATAGTATGTGCATATAACTCAGATTAGATTTTTACTTAGTCACGTCAATAAAAAGTGTCATGATGGCTTTCATTCAAATTCAAGCCAAACTTTTAACCCAACTAATTTCCAGCTAACACCTAAATTGTCGTATATTTTAACATATACGAGATAATTTACACCTTTATTCTTTAATTACATATATAAGGCTTAAATATTGTGCTGATAGTTTAGAAATAGGAATAGATGTATATTAGTTATTTTTAGCTATAGTGAAAAAGACACTTGAGTTCGACATTTAGAGATGACAACCACACGAGAAATCTACCTTTCTTCTGACTGAGACGGAAGGGATACTTAAATGATTTATAATTGACAAATATCATACTTTTTATTAATTTTAAATTTGGGAAAAATAAAAGCCGAGTAGTCTAAAACTTTAGAATTTACATCCGAGAGATAGTGCACTTGAAGGATTGTCTGAGACTGTAGCCCTTTTTAACAGCAACCCGTATATCTTGTATTGTATTGACTCTCACCGTTATTATGTTTCATAAGATTCTCTAACAGACCGGTGGCACTGGTTTAAAAGAAGATCGGTCTCTCCTTTAAATGTGCCCCTATTTGTCTAAAAACTTAACTGTTAAAAGTACAATTTTCATTGTAGTTACCTCATTTTTCAACCTATAATCTGTTTATATACTGTTAAACCTCGTATACTATCTTTAACTGGAGTATTTTAGTCTAATTATAATGTGCGTCTAGCTGTGCCTTATATTCTACCTCGCAATGAAGCAATGAGCAAAAGCTAACAGTCTCGTCTTGTCTTCATAAAAGGTATCTTAAAGGGTCAGTAAGGTTTGCAACATAAAACTGATAACACCACGTTAATATCATTGCTGAATTTGTTCCTTATTTAAATTTGTAAATTTGGTAACGACACCTGCGTCTAATCAAAAATTTACCGACGAGGTATTATTTTGTTACATATTTTGGAGATAAACCGTCAATTGATACTCGAAACTTGTAATGAGTAGCAACATATCATGTGTTTTATCTTTATTTTGAGAATGGTAAGATACCTTATTAAGTTGTCAATTGACTCCAATATGGTCATATTCAATGAATCTTAAGAACTTACAAATATCTAAAATTCTATTACATTGGTATATTTCCATCTAGTGTGCATTCCGAGTAGCATGATTTTGAAACTCTTTGAAACTTATATCACTTACAGGTAAATAGACATATATGCTTAGTTCGTTAATTAAATCACAATGATAGTCCCTTACTATGGATGTTAATGTCTTAAAAGGAATTTGCTGTGCATAACTCTTTGTAACAATAAAGTTACAAACTGGTTTAGCTCAAAAGTCAAATAGGAACCGACCAAGTTACTGGTACTTCGCGTGGATTAGACCCAACTGCTGCGATCCCTTTTGTTAATCTGATTGTAAACTTCTACACTAAATATGTTCTTTAACTATGAATATTCCATTTGTTGCTTTGTAATTTTGCTGCACAGTCATTATCAAAAGACAAATTATATTCTGTAATTACTACATAGTACTCAAATTTGTACTTTAAAAAGATAGATAGCTAACTTAGGAAAAAACAGTACATTAACAATTACTGGGGATTTGGATGAAATTGTGCTTGGAATCAAAAACATTAAAATGACGCTATGGTTTGTTGAATATGGTTAAATATGGTATTAGCTATTAATATGTAAATATACGGAGACACGTTTAAATACGTTTACGGTAGCGCAAATACATTTTGTGAAGTGAAAACATTGGTTTTCAACCGGTACGATATCACAAAGCTTGTATTCCTAAAGATTGAGAAGACTGCAGGCTTTAAATATATTGTGGATAATATTGTTACAGCGTTTAAAGAATTGGGATTTCATTCAAAGGTCAGCAAATTCAATACGGAGAGGGTCATGGTGGGACCAAATCAGACCAAAAATAAAAATAAATGTTGTATGTGACTGAAAATGTCTGTATGTTTATAAGCGGACTATTTTCTACATGCAAATTTTAAATAGTCTAAAATAAGTATTCCGATATAACATTTTTCCTAATTAGAGCGGAATACTGTGACTATACTACTTTACCTTGAAAACTTAAGATTTTATTTACGCCATGGTTTGCCTTTTACACTCTTACTTTAAAATCCAGCAGAAAATATTAATCTATATAAGAGTATCAGAATAATGATCAATAAGTAATTACATAAATGCAAAAAAATTAATAAATTCCTATTAATAACCAACTATTAATCAAGAAGGGAAAGCTGCTTGTATATTCACAGCTTATTTGAAAATCCACTAAAAATATTGATTCAATCTGTGAGTAACAAAATAAATATCACTAAGGCAGTAAATCAGTGCTAAAAATATGTGTAAATAGTTTTTATATTAATATCCAAATGTTTTTGAATCGCGAAAGGAAATCTCTTTGGCTATCTAGATTTATCTTAGTAGCCTCACCTTAATGCTAGTTAAGCACATCAAAAGATAAAACAGATCTTTGCCTGAAATATAGTGCATTGTGAAATACTTTGATGCGTGTAAAATGTACACTGATGTGCGAGTTGACGTTTTCGACAGCATTATCATTGAATAAAACTTGTTGTTCCTTTGCGTTTAGAGGAATTTGATTTCATTCTCAAACGGAGTGGATTCCAAGATTATCGAAACGTGGCGATTTTAGTCTCCATGGCATTTGGTATCATGGCCGAAACTGAATTTGTAAAGGTCCACTATGAGGAGTGACCCACACCCAGTACAGATCATGTGATAAAGCCGGAACTCATGTAAGAGGCTTCCTGGTGGCTTCCACTTAGAGCTGGATATCAGTGGATAATATGGAAAAAATTACCCCTACTGTGTCACGTTAGCAATCGTCCTATAAAAGGACCTGAAGTGCTGACGCAAGCCCTCATCTGAATCTGGTATGTCTGTGGCCTATGTTTATTTCACATTAGTATTATATATCTATCAGTATAATTCTAAAATATATACAAATTATGTTTTGCTTGATTAAGGTTAATTTTAAATTTACTTCAACGTGTTTAGAACACCTCACACGACATGCAGTTGTATGTTTTTTAGAATCTTTCTCAATTAAACCATGCATTATAGAACCGCATTATAGGACTTAAGTTTGTTCTATATTAAGGCAACCCTAACTGTATTTAACAACTATTATACTGAATATGTATTACTAGAAATTTACAAAACACTCTTTTCTTTTGATGTAGTAGGCAATATATACGTGTACTTTATAGATATTTAATGAAATATCTGAAATCTTTCGTTGAAATATTTTATAATAATCTTATTTTTACATAATTTACAATGAGAGACAGGTCCTAAATTAATACGGAGATCACTCGATAACTAAAGGGGAGCTGTTCGTTTATTTTGTTAGCACTGTGACAGTAGGTGTTCCATTAGAGGCTGATCAAAGATAGGAACCGAGTAAAAGGGATAGAGACGTGTTCACAATACAAGACTTGTTAGAAAGCACTTTCATCCCTTTAAAGTTTGTATGGGATTTCAATGTAGAGCAAAGAAAAAATCACCATTATATATTATTTAAAGCTTGTATAAACATTTTATAGTGTAAAATATTTCTCATTATTCAAAAATCTTAATTATCAAATCTTATACTTCATTAAATTGAATGCTAATCAGCAAAGAAAATTTCTTGCCGTCAATGTTTTATATGAATGTGACAGGAAGCCCTTTATAAACCAACTAATAACCGTAAATTAAAGTTTTATTAAGAGTAGTGTTTTATGTATGATTTACACTGTATGCTGTTTAGATTTTCAAGATACTATGGCTAAAAATTTACCAAAAGTTAAACAATGTCACATTAAATTATTTTATTTTTATGTGTATGTACAGTTAGTAATCTATTGGATCTGGACGAACAACAATAAATATACTGTAATTAAACTCATACTGGCTAAAATAGTTTTGTTCCGGTATTTATTGTTCACGTGACTTCTGAGGTGTAATTATTAGACAAGATATGAGTACGCCATCATATGTTGCGTAACAGGTTTCGGTGAGGTGAAGATGAGAAATCTAGAGCTAAATGTCTTATTAAATGTTTAATTGTTATATGATTGGATCGGTTTGCTCATATATATATATATATATATATATATATATATATATATATATATTAATTCAGCGCATATCTTTGGAAACTGCATGCATCGTTATCATCATTTAGTATTTTGTTAATTCTATTAAATATTGCACAAATAACATTTTGAATTATATAAAGTGCTTCCATCATGAGGTCAGTCTTTTCAGGTATAACTTGTTTTAACTATGTATGTCTCAATGTTTATTTAGACCCACAGATCTTCAATGTCAAAAAGTCCCTGAGTCAAGAGAATATTTTTCCTTTTCAGGAAAAATTCATCGTCTATGCAGTTAGTGGACATTTTATTGCTATAACTGCGCAGAGAGCAATTTTAAAAAAATGTGCCTCCATCACGACAAAAGTTTCCTTTTCAGAAAAACTGCATCACCTATGAAGCCAAGTGGCATTTTTAATGTTATGAGGAAATCTGTTGAAGATTACCATATGAATTTGCAACAGTATGTAAGATTTATAAAAGATAACCTAAAGCAATGTGATGTATTTTAATGATACATAATGTTTCAATATAATACTGTATTGAAAAGTAGTTTAAAGTATTTTCCAAAACAAAAATTCAATTTAATCATGCCATAAAGTGATGTAAAGCACAATGGAGCTGCAACATAAATACATAATACAACGAATTCAGTTTTTACGTCTAATTACCAAATATTAGAAATTATTGTAATAATATTATTTCTTTATACAGCTAACCCTTTATGGAATAATAAATAAAATATTTAATTGATTTTGTATTAAAAGAAAATTATTTAAAACAGCAGTGACTTGGAAAATAAAAATATACTATCCAACTAAAAACCAATTCTATTTCCTTAATAAGTACCATTCTTTTTGGAAAACTTACTTTAATTTCATTTTCTAGGAGAAGAAAACGGGCTGTATGACTGAAACAAAAATAATTTATTCTTAATTATGTGACGATTTTAATTATTTAAAATTATTATTTTATATACATATGTGTTATCAATGGAACTATTTAACATTATTATAAATTCGACTACAGGCCAATACCCGACGGAAATTCTTAAAACATTACACCATTAACATATTTAGTTCATTTGTATTTAGTTCTGAGATGTAGGAAAAACATATTTAATTTAGATATATTTAAACCAGAAATAACGACGAGAGGAGGACTCATTATAAACTGCCATCGGCACCGAGGATTTAAATTAAACTGTGGGAACGCGAGATAGAAATATTAATATTTAGAAAGTTTTAACAGCCCGCCTTAATTGTACATTAACTTTTAACATCTATCAATAATTTAGAGGTTTATATATGTTTTAGGTTGTACATCGAGGTTTTATATAATGTACTATATAGTTATTATTTCACACCTTGTAGAATCTGTAGAGATGACGTTCAATATGCATGTAGGTTCACCCAAAATGAAAAATAATGAATTTGCAAAGATGATTACTCCGTATCTCATGTAGCATAAAAAGCTTTGCTAAGGTTACATGCCAAATTTCAATTCTATGTATTAATCTGCTTGTTTTACTACTTAAGCTGTTATAAAATACATGATTGCAATAATTTTTGTTTGCAACTTTATTTATTCTGATATTCCCCTGTTACCATTGTGATTACTCTTGAAACTAATTTTAAAATATTCACTAACTCATAATATATATATATATATATAAAATATAACATAATAATATATAACATATATATCTCGTGGAATAACATATATCATCGCAATGTTCTAGGGAAGTGAAGTTTCAAACAAATTTTCAATTGAGCAGGTGAGTTTTATTCTCGGGATCTCGTAGACATAAGGACACAAATAAAATTTTTATCCAATAAAATAACAGGCTTCGATAAAGCTTAGTTAATGATTTTTATTTGACTAATTATTTATTGGAGATTAAACCTACCAATGGTCGCGATAAGTGTATCTTTGATAAAGTAGAAAGATTGGAATATACTAACGTTCATGTTTTTTTTTAAAATAGATGAAACTCGAATAATGTTAGTTTTAAACAAAACTTGGATGAAAGTTAAAATTGTAACATTGTAAAATATGCCTTTAAACGTCAATGGATTTCATATATGGTAACGAGCTTTACTATAAATAATTTGGCAAATAATTAAATGTGAATCATAAGTTTCAATAACTATGCTTTGGTACCAAGCGAGAGTTAAATTATATTAACACAGACCCAAACTAAAGTATTATGTATTAAATCAAGTAACCAACGAAACTGGCCAATTTTCATAGTACGGAATTGAAATAATGTGTGTGATACTGTTAAAAAATTAAATAATATTTTGGTAAGAATCATTTTAAAAAAGTCAAACATTGTTGTATGGATAATGCAAACAGCAAGTAGGCAACACTAATCACTAGGTTAAAAGCATATCATTTTTCAGAGTAATTTCCTTTAGACTCAATCGAGTACAAAGACTTTATGGTAATTTGAAAATTTTACCCATAGCGTTTACAACCCTTGGTTGACTAAACCGAGTTATATCGGGCGTGAAATCAATTCTGAAACTCCTCGCTAGATTAATGCAGTCGATTTTTTCCATGCAATTTGCCAAATTTGTAAGATTAGATAAGATCAACAAAATAACTGTTTAAATTATTAGTCATTCATAACTGTGCACTGAAATTTCTTTCACTTGATGAGTAAAATTTTAACTATTATAAAATTATTTACAGTTATGTAGGTTTTATAAAAATCGTCTTATAACATTATCATTCATGACGGATTTTACGTGAGACTCTTGATCATTCTCTTCGATAATGGATTTGTGAACCCATGTCATGTATGTATATATATATATATATATATATATATATATATATATATATGTGTGTGAGCTTGTTCAGTACAAAGCAATGTTTTGAACGAGATGTCTTAATTTTCATTAGATCCAGTTGAAACATGGTACGTAAGTACTCGTAGTATTAGTTTATAATATGGTTCAGCTCCCTGGTTACAAATGCAAAATATTTACTCGAAGATTTTCCCAAAATATATAAAAAATTACACGTTTTATAATTTACTTGGTTGTGGCAACTTTCCTACATCCATTTTGAATATATTATAAGGTTTCAGGCTAGTATTCTAGTTTTTTTTTAAGAATTGTTGTAATTCTGTTATTGTGTATTTTATAGCTATAAAACCTGTTTTATGATTCACTTTACATTTGAAATATTTTTAATCCTATGTGGTTTTTATAAATTGTAAGGTTTATAGAATCTATAAACGAGCTTATAAACTTTTCTATAGTAAACTAATATAACGTTTAATAGATCTAAAAAAAACTTTATTAGCAGTAATTGCACATAATTAAATGAGTTAGTTGGTCAGTATTAAAAAATAAAGTTATTTAATGAACTAGGTTTTTACTTTTTTCATTTCTCTACATAAATGAGAGTACAACAGTTAAAAGTACTGTAGATGTCGGAAACGAAAATTTATTGCAAGATTTGATATGCAAATAATGTGAAATGTGTTCAAATGAACACTACTAAAGTCAGCAGAACTTAATATTCTGTTCTGGCAATGGCGTTCCAGGTTGAAACAGTATATTTTGGAACGACAAAGACAAAGACAAAGAATTTATTCATACAATTGAACATAATGTTTTTTGTACAAGTCGATTACAAAAAAAATGCATACGTGTGACTAGAAATTAATCTAATTTGAATTCAAATAATGTGAATGGACAACTGTAGCAGTAAATTAAAATTAAAATGAACTTGCTGGCCTCACAACCCTGTTGGGCCTATCGCCTCCCCAAGGCTGTAGAAAGCTGTCTCATTCAAAATTGTTTTAATTCCGATTTGAAGAATTTTAAATTTTCTGAGTTTTTAACCTGGTTTTTCTATAGGCAACCAATTAAAAATCTTTGGACCGTAGTAAAAAATTGAATTTTTGAACAGACTAAGTTTGAATCTGTCGGATATTAATTTACCTTTGTGTCGGGTAAAGTGCTCATGTTGAGCTAGAGGGAAAAGATTGCGTTTTTTGAAAACAAAAATTGATGAGTGGTAAATCAAAAGATTGGTTAGCGTGAAAATTTTCTTTGAAAGAAACAGCTCTCCACAGCCTTCGCCTGGTCTCAGTCCCCAAACAACTCTTAAAGCTCTCTTTTGTAAGATGAAAATCCTATTAAAATTTTGGAAGGTCGAGAACCCCCAGAAAATAAGACCATATCTTAGTCTTGATTCGACCAAGCCGAAGTAAGCCGTGGTTAGAGCTTCCTGAGAGGAAAATTTTGAAAGACACCTCAGAGCAAAGATTGATGAGTTGATCTGTTTAGACAAGGATTCTATATGAGTTTTCCATTTCATGAAGAAATCTATATGAACTCCTAGAAATTTATAACTCAAGCAATTACTGACATTTTGATTGTTTATTGAGTATATGTTCTGAAGATTTAAGCTTTTTTGAGATTGTAACTCCATAACCTGTGTTTTTGAAGTGTTAAGAAGAAGCTTATTTACTGTGAACCAGTGAGAGAGCGAGGATGACACTTCAGAGAACTGGTTGGAAAGTGAAACTGAATTTTTGTTGCTGAAAATCAGGCTAGTATCGTCTGCAAAGAGAGATATTGTGGGACAGTCATTGTTATTTTGATTTAGAAGGATTGTATCTGGAAGATCATTAATGAAAATCAAAAATAGAAGGGGACCAAGAGTCGAGCCCTGAGGTACACCTGTTTTGACGATAGAAAATTCGGAAAAACACTGATTGCTGCTATCCTGGATTTGGACATATTGCATACGACATTGCAAGTAACTTTGGAACCAATCCAAAGTAACACCTCGGAAACCGTATTTTTGCAATTTGGAAAGTAACATTTGATGATCAACTACATCAAAGGCCTTACTAAGGTCACAGAACAAGCCTAGAGCCTTCTCACCGGCGTCGAGAGATGAAAGGATCCTTTTAATCACTGCAGCAATGGCTACTTCAGTGTTCATCTGCGGTTGAAAGCCATATTGAAAAGGAGATAAAATTTTGTGTTTCTTTAGAAAGTTGAACATTCTATTGTGTAAAATTTTTTCAAAAACTTTGGAGATAACTGGGGTGATGGCTATTGGTCGGAAAGAAGATACATCACAGGTATTTTTTGATTTGGGTATAGGAACAATTTTGGTTATCTTTAGATCGGTAGGGAATTTTCCTTCTGAAATTGATGAGTTAAAGAGATAGGTTAAAATCGGAGCCAAACCTACCGCGAAGTCTTTAAGAAAGGGGGCTGATAAGTTGA
The DNA here is from genome assembly GCF_021130785.1 of Homalodisca vitripennis. Classification (NCBI taxonomy): domain Eukaryota; kingdom Metazoa; phylum Arthropoda; class Insecta; order Hemiptera; family Cicadellidae; genus Homalodisca; species Homalodisca vitripennis. The sequence continues at coordinate 32,122 of NW_025778566.1, forward strand.
AAAAATCTTTTGATGTGCTGTTTTTCAAGGCTTTGATGGCTTTTAATGTTTCGGGTATGGTGATGTCGAAAAAGAAGAAAGTGTCTAAGATAGTGGGCAATGGTGCTGTTGGTGGATAAGGCCCAGAATTTTCGGTTACATTGACTTTGAGTTTTTCTGAAACATTAATAAAAGAATTATTAAGAACATTTGCAATGTCAACTGGATTTTTGAGAAGTTTACCTTCAGCCTCGAGTTCAAACTCCTTGTTAGCTGATTGTTTTTTCCCTGGTCGACAACTGTTGATGATGTCCCAGGTTGCCTTTCCTGGGTTTCGGCTTTGGGAAATATACTCTTGGGCATGTCTAGATTTGGATTCCCTCAGAAGTGCTTGATGTTCTTGCTTCAGGCGGTTGTAATGGGCTCGCAGCTCTGGTGGACCTCTCAGCTGCAGGAAGTAGGCATCCTGCAGTCTTCTTCTGCTTTCCAGAACTGTTTCGGTGATCCACTTCGGTCTTCTAGAAGCTGGCACGGTTTTCTTCTTAATAGGGAAAAAAAGATTGAAAAAATTGATGATAGTGTCTGAAAATTTTGAAAACATAGAATCAACTGAATTTTCTTGGTATACACTGCTCCAGTTTTCATTGCAAAGATACTGATGAAATGTATTCTTGTTATTCAAACTGAAGTTGCGAGTAAGAATAGTTTTATTTTGATGTTTCTTTTTATTTGGAAATGTTTTTGATATTTGAATGAAATTTCCCTCGTGATCTGACAAACAAGTTGATGTTATGCCTGAAGAAAAATCTTTAGGAGGAAGGTTTGTGAAGATATTGTCCAAACACGACCCACCACTGGGAGAAAATCTGGTTATACCACGAACTGTTGGAAGAAGACTGTGACCGTGAAGAAGATCTAAGAAAAGTGCAGAGTCGTGGGACTGAACGAGAATGTCGACATTAAAGTCGCCAGCCAGGATAACACTATTTGTTTCGTTGTTTAGTTTTGTTAAAAAAACAGAAATATGGTCGAAAAAAGAGCTAAGAGAGCTTGCTGGGGACCTGTAAATGCTGACCACTGTGATTTTGAGTTCTGGTAAAGTAATGGCTGAAATTTCTAAGGTGAGCTCGGTACTGTGCTGCATTAGATCCTCACGAGTTTTTATTTTCCAGGGAAAGTCATCACGCAAGAATATTGCAGATCCTCCCCGAAAAGATTCAGATCTGCTGAACGATGTTACGAGTTTGTACCCTTGTAGTGAGAGGTTTGATGCCTCGTCACTTGTTAGCCAGTGCTCGCTAGCACACAAAATGTCGACGTCTTCTGCATGCAACACAGTCTCGACCTCCGCACATTTGTTCCCTATGCCCCTTAAGTTTTGATGGAAAATTTTAATACATATTTTATTTGAATTATTGCTAATTTGTGGATTGTTTAAGACATTTGAACTTGTGCTGGGATCTGTTAATATAAAAAACTTTTGTTTGATAATGTACACAATTTTGGTGATGGAGCCGAACTGCAGCAGGGCAAAGGGTTCAAAGGTTTGGGTTCTGGAAGGAGTTCTTTTTGTGTAGGGGAAGTGGCGCGCAGGCCGGAAGGTTGGGGACTACAATTTGGAGTGTGAGAGTCGTGTGTAGGCAAAACATCAGATATTGATACGTTTTCATTCCATTTAACCATTAAGTTTTTAATTTCTTTACAAATTTTAGCTTTTCCCTTCATATGAAAGTGAATACCTCTTTTATTAAATGAGCTCATGGTTTTAACTCCCAAATCAAGAATTTTTACATTTTTAAACCTAAATGGCAACTTTCTTATTTCTACATTTACTTTCCTTATGAACTCGTTTGCTTTAGCCAATGGACTCAAATCAAACCTAGGTGGGATTGTTGAAACTATTACTTTTAGGTTGTTAGCAGAGGCCAGCAAATCATTATAGGCTTTTATTATGCTGATATCATCATATTTGTCAACACTGTTCGTACCTCCAATTACAATCAAAAATTCATTATCCTTCAAGCCACCTGAGTCCATCTTAGCACCCTTCACCACTTCTTCCAATGGAGCTCCAGGTCTCACAAGTCCAGGTTTCACCAGGCAGGTTTTTTGTCCAAATTCCCTTGCCAAAATTCTTGATATATGACGTCCGTGACTGTCACTATGTATTGAAACTGCCATACTCTGGCTGAACTTCTTCTTCCCATGTCTCCTAGGTTGCCGGTGAGTTTTCCGGGTTGAAGAAACTGGAAGCGAAGGTGTTTGGTTTTCTTCAGATACGGATGTCTTGTCAGCCAGTGATATGGAGGCAAAACGGTTTGAAATAAGCAGTATGTCAGGTACATAATTTCCATAGGTGTTATTTGGTGTTTCTCCAGACTTTTCTTGCAGCTGTGATATGTCAAGCATAAGTTTTTCATTAATGTTTCGGAGAGTTTCTACTTCGAGATTTAAAATATTAATATTGTCATTTAAGTGCAATGTTATTTCTTGGTGGGGTTTTAATTTCTCTTTTACCAATTTCAGTTCTTTTTCAAGGTCTGTCACAATTTTCTTATGGTCATTTACTGAGTTAAGGCTTTCATTTTCCATGTTGAAGCATTCATCCTGAACTTGCTTACGCAGCAACTTTTCCTTAGCCAAACAACTCTGTATGTCCTCATTCTCGTTACTTAGTGAGTCGTTGGTAACTTCTAGTTCTTTATTTTGCTGTGAAAGATGGTTCATATAATCAAGTACAGCTATACATACAGGCAAAAGTTGAATTATACTATCCTCTCCATAACGGTCTTTACATAAGCTTAGGGCAGCACGCAGCTCCACAGCATGGTCCACAACACCAGAGTCTAAGTTTTCAGTTAAAGAGCTGAGGTCACTATCAAGCCTTTTCTTTCTTTCAATCACAGATCTTCTAGTAAAAGCCATAATTTACTATGCTTTGATTATTATTATAAAAACATATGGTGGTATAAAATAATGATGTTTTAATAGCGCCATATAGAAGCCCCGAACCAATAGCGCCATATAGAACGAATGAAAAAGGTATATTTTCATGTTAGTACTCAACGTGTAAGCAGTTGACGGAGTACAGATGACGTTAGCTTGGGTTAATATGTTTGTGTGTGTGAAGGAAAACTCACTGCACAGAGGTAATAGAGAGGTGCTCCAGATATGTTGAATCAAACATTTTCAAGTGTTTGTGTTTTACCCTAACACATTTAACGATGCTGACGTTTATCTAAGCAAATCATGTTCTTGAAAAACTTCCAGTTTGTATGAACGTTTAGATAATACGATTTCTGCATTTAAAGAGCACCAAAAATATTGTGGCTTCAAGGAACAAAAATTTCAGACTTATAATAAGGATTCTCGGTTTTAAAGAGCGAAAACATTCTGGAAGTAGATTTCAGCGTTTGGTACATCTTGATTTCAGACTACTCCGTATCTATAGTTTTTAATTCTAGAGATTTATATGCTTCAGAGCTTTTTAGATAAAAAGGTGTAATGTAAAGAGTTGTAAATCTATGTAGAACTACGGTTATTATTGCATTCAAAATTATTCCCGCAAATTTGTATACTGCTTGAAAACTTTTACGCCCGCTATCTGGAAAAGCTTACGATTAATCAAAAGCTACGCAAGGTAGAACATTACTGTAAATTAACTAAAAATTCGAGTACACTTTTTCATTAAAAACTTGTGTTACAAATTTTCTGAGAATTATAAAAAAATTGAATCTTTTGTCATTAGTTTATACTTAAAGTAAAAACATATTTGACTATTACCAATTTATACTCTTAATTTATTATATTTTCATCATTAGCAAACATAAAAAAGTCATTATTATAGATGTTGTAAATCCAAAAACTCCTTCTTTATTATTCATAGACAGTAATGTTTTAAAATATAATTAAAGATTTAAACTGCATAAAATAACGCAGTTAAAATAACCTTTTGCTAAAAAAGCGTTATATCTGTTCATGTAGCCTACATACTTTAAAACAATGTCAAAAAACTACAGTTAAGGTACAAATACAAAGAAAATAGAGCATGCATTTAATCGCTTCAAAATTACTGTACCGAGAGAAAGAGAGAGACAAATGCCATTATTGATGCTGTTTCACGTTTGCATATTCAACACGCGCCGCGCCCATTACTTGGTCTTCTACCCTTGGCAACAGCTTGTATTCACTCAGCTGTTTATTGTTTCGCTGCCCTAGCTCTTTTGTTACTGTGTTTTATTGTGAGGAAACGTCAGATACCTGTTCTGAGTGTTGTACATAAAGCGTGAGCAATACTAATCACCGTAAATTCCCACTCATCTGATGTGTGCTAGAAACTTAAGTATAGTAGGATTGGATCATGTTTAAAATATACAGGGAATAGTTTCACCTTTTGGTAAGCTAATTGTTACCTCTTATGTTAGTTCTTAAACAGAATGTAATAATTAACATTGAGATAAATTATATGTGATAAAATATTTGAATTTTTATTTAAATTTACTGTATTTACTTTAAAATAAAATGAAACTTTTTGCATTTTAATCGTTATAATTTGCTACATGTATTCTACTAAGTGTGCTTAATAAGTATATTTCAAATACAATCAGATCCAATAAGTAGACTGTCAGAGACAAAACCGTGTTGGTACTGTTACGGATAGAACATAAAAGTAAAGTGAACATTATTAGAGCAACACGGCGGCCTACAATGAAAGTAAGTTTGTTACCTGAAATTGGAAAGCAAACTATAGCTGCGTCGTTGGATTAATCCAAAGCTTAGATGATCCCCGATCGTCGGAAGCAAATCCTAATTGACACAAATGTGCCACGGACAGCAGACAATAAACTTCCCAGTGTTATAACTCATCATATTTGAAGCCTGATTCTTATTCAGACAGTTTTGTTCTTGATACTGCGTTTAAGATTATATATATAGAGTAACAATCATTGGAATTATTTCATTCTTTCTATACTCAAATACATAAAAGAATATTTGAAGTTAATTTTATCAATATCCGTCAGATATTATCCAACTTTGTATTATCATTGTAAATATTCGACACGACATACTTATTTGTCGAAAATCTCCTGTATCTAGTCATGATTGAAATTTGGCTATGTTTTGAGATGGGGTAGATTGAGCTGAATCTTGATTGTACATTAAAAATGACGCAGCTAATCTTTTAACAGATTTTCGTTTATTTGTAGTTTTAAACTATGTGTAGTAACGTTTTGCTTTCTATGGAGAATATAATAACAGCGTGTGAAAGCATATAAAACTTAAATTTCCAGGAAGTATATGCCTTATAATATATACTTACAATAAATATTGCTGATTAACGTTGAATTTGGCTATGTTTGCGAGGATGACTAGAGTGGGGTTCAAACTCTATAGACATAAGTTACGTTTACTGCAGTCCATGAGACGATAGTAAAGGTACACAGCATATGGTTTTTGTTTAATTGATAAAAAATACCCTTAAGAAATCAATCGATCCATCACATGTGCTAGTTTTTGCGAGAATGAAAATGGAAGGGTGTAAACAGTTTTAAAAATTGTTAAAAGTAAATATTTTCCTACATTATATTTTTAGCTTGAAAATTGGCGAATGCCACTTAAAAGTTATATCATAGTCAGCCAACCTCAAACCAGTTTACTAGTTATCTAACAATTATGACTGTTTCTTTATAGTAGGGATTTACCGAGATATAACTCTAATTTAAACATTTATAACTATTCCGTGTAGGTTATGTAGTTTCTAGGATTTTAGTATTTTAGTATTTGCCATTGTAGTAAGCAAGGCTGCCATCAGAGCAATTAAGGCTTATAGTTTGAGACATTGACATCTCTATAGTGTAGATTTCTGATAAAATGTTTATACGAGTAGAACATTCACGGTATTTCTATTTATATAATGAATTTCAGTTAGTTAATGCTATAAATACCATAGTTCATAGTAACCGCAATGTCTCTTTTGAAGTAGATAAAAAATAAAGCATAATATAAAATATAGCAAAAATAAATATAGCAGGTGAGGTCAGGATTGCTCAGCAGTCACCAAAAATTGCCTCATGCAGTTATCTCGCGATAACCACCGTACTCGCTCACTGCGCTATTGCAAAATAGAGAAGGAGTAAAAAGTAATACAGTGTGCATTAAAAAACATTTTAAATAATAAATATATTTCTGAACCTTGTAATAAATAAATTATTAACTTTTTGATCAAGCCAGAAGGATTATCTCTTTAGAAATTCACTAAAAAAGTTGTAAATACCTTTATTTGCTTTAATAATAAAAAAACATACACTGAAAACACCATTAATTATCTGTTTCAGACACGATGATGGTGCCTTGTCATGGCAAACGAGAGATAATATTGGACAGGTGACAGGTGCTTTTCACAGCTAACACACAAGCCGCATATTGTCTGACTGTGCTTGACAATCTAACCGCTGTTTATGTAACATTCTGCCGTATAAGAAGATGTGACGTTTAGTTGTAGTAGAATCTGATACCACTAGATACGCGCTTATTGAACGCTAATCTAACGACTTAATAATAGAATCATTATTTATAAATCCATAATTAATAATGCAGTATTAAATGAGTTGTACTCAATTACCTCTGAAAGTAGTATTGAATAATTTACATTAGTTCGTAAAAATTAAAACTGATTCTTAGAGATAAGCAATAAATGCCCATTGCCCAGTGATAAAACATTAATCATTTTCCAGTGAGGCATACTAGTGAGTTACGGTAAGACAGTCAAATTGGGACTAAACTGAACATCCACATTGAACTAAACCTTCCCACCATGTGTAGAAGATAGAAGAGTCAATAAGTGTCTAGCGGTACTGACCCTGGATGGTTAGCTGCTGATAAATACTGTTCTTGCAAACCACTGTTGTTGGTCAGATGTTACTTTTAAGCCGTTAGCAGTATTGCGTTCAAATCTTACTAAACCAGATAATAAAACACTTTTTGAAGTAAGAATAGGACAGAAAAGAGCTTTTTACCATCCAACTCAAACTTAAAGATTGATGTGACCTCTGAGCGACTTGGAAATTTCTTTTAAAGATTTCCCATTTAAAATTACTCGAATTATTGTTTGTACTATCTCCTTTACTACTACGAACTTATAGACCTTCTTTATTTTGATATTATATTAGTTACTATATCGAATGTTGTCTTCATATCGTAGTCGAGACCTGATACAGTGTCATAAAGTAACAATTACAGTCTAGTACCTACATTGTATTCCTACGATAAGGCGTTCCTTTTATATCTTTATAAATTTAACATGGTATAAGTTTATAATTATTAAAATAGCTAAGTCTAATTTCAAAAAATTTACTAATTAAATACAATTGACACAACTTTAAATTATTTAAACTAAATTAAAACTCAGCGTATCACTGCAAACATACCCTTAAAGGTTTTGTGATTCGATAGTAGTTATTTAATATTGAACCAAGATTTGTTATTTGTGATTAACAGAGTAATTTAAAAATTATAAAACATCTGGCGTTAATCACTTTGTATGAAATTTTTGAAAATTGTTGACTCTAATGACCGTTGTTACTATTAAAAACACCACAGCGAGAAATGAGTGATTTGTAGGCAATCGGATAGATCTGGCGTTGTTGTAACAGTTGGTGAAACAAGTGAATTATCAACACAAACTCAAACCTGTCAGCCACAGTCACACTTATACAAGTTCAGCTTTTATATAATATAATTAACACGCTTTTATAAGCTTCGGTTGTATCTATGTAACGGAATCTTTGAGCATAATTTTCACCAATTTCCAGAAGTCTGATTAATGTGAAACTTTGCATACGTATCAAGGACCGATGACAATGCAATAATTTGATCATAGTTTTCCATTATCCTTATAAGGACCGCCAGGATTAATAAATTCTTTTAAAGATCCTCTGTGATAGAGCTAGCGCGCGATCTGCGCTAACCCAGCGTTCAAGTCTCCATTCGTCTCGGATGTGCTTGACTCTCTTAATATATAAATATTATAGTAGTCATCCAGTCTCTGCCATGTCCAGTGGTTTCCTTGACAGCCAGATCTCTAAGTACACGATCCATGCATGTTCTTTGTTTAGTATACATTACATAATAAAAATTTGAGTTGTTACTTTACAAAAACATACATAGTAATTTTATCAGACAAAGCCTTAGTGTTTTTTAATTAATTCCATTTCTACAATAATCCAAAATTTTCTTGCATTTTCAATTTAATTTACTGTAAAATAAAGTTGAAAAAATACAGTTTAGTTATTTTACTCATTACCGAAGACGTATAGCTAATAAATTAAATAATAAAAGTACCAAAATATGGGTATATTCAAGTCTGAAATACAATATCCATTAGTTTTATTATGTATGTGTATGTTTGATATATATCAGAAAAAGTGAGGGCTCTGTGGTATAATGGTAGCACATTCACCCGGCAAGTGAGAGATCCGGGTTCGAGTCCCGGCGGAGCAAGTACTTTTTGTGATTCAATGTTTACTGAAATTAAATAAGGCTATTGACATTTGTACTATTTAATGTAAATAAAAGTAATTTGACAGGTATTAGGTCATCCGATCATATGTTAGTTTGCTTATTTAAACGCATATGTGACAGATACGGCCAAATACAAAATAATTGAATAGGAAAAAGTGAGGGCTCTGTGGTGTAATGGTAGCACATTCACTCGGCAAGTGAGAGATCCGAGTTCGAGTCACGGCGTAGCAAGTACTTTTTGCGATTCTATGTTTATTGAAATTATAAATTATATATATATATATATATATATATATATATATATATATATATATATATAGCAATTATATGAAAAAAATTTAAAATGATTCACGATACAAAAAATTAAACTTAGTTAAGGGTGTAACATTTTATAATAGTATATCTCAAATAAGTAATAGGTTTAATACAGCTCAGTAAGAATGATAAACGATATATACTAGCCATCATTACGTTTATTAAAAGCTTCACATACCTAACCCTCAAGTCCGGCAAAGGTGTTTAAACAGCCACAGTTCCTTGGTAGCTTAGATGCCAGCCTTCGAATTTTACGACAATAATTAATCTAAAGAGAACTGCGAAGCTCCGAGTCTCCAGGGATCAGAGCCGACATCTTAAGTGCAAGGTCGAGGAGTCATATTGAGGCGATGCAGGTTGCTATTTCCCCGTTGGTAGCTATTAATAGGACAGAACCTTTAATGTGGAACCGATGACAGAAACGCACCAAGTGGGCAAAAACCTGTCCGACCCGACATCCTTGATCTGGGCTCGCGATTGTTTGCTGCTGGACAAGCCTATGTAGCACTTAGTCGTGTAAGATCTTTTGACGGTATTCAGATTGAAGAAAATCCTGCTCTAAGTTAACAGGAAATACCCCATGCAATAGTGAAGCTTTAAATGAAATGATGAGACTGCGGAATGATTCGTAAGAAATACCACATTTCCAAAAGAAACTAATTGATATATCGAACTAAAAAATGAAAAATAAATAATAGTTTAAAAAACTAAAAAAAACACGCTTTTATAGCTAACCAAACTAAAAAATAGAAAATAATTTTTAATTACAATGAGTTTATATTATGGTAGTAGAAGGCAAAGCAATCATTCATAGTCAATCACCTCAAAATAAAATTATAATAAAATTTAGGTTAATAACAGAATAAATTAATTCAGAGTAAAAAGCGTGGGGTGCATTTTACTACATTTCATAAGTCTCCTCTCAAAGATAATTACCCATAGAATGATTGTAATATTTTATATATCAAGCACCCCACGCTTTTTACTCTGAATTAATTTATTCTGTTAATAACAGAAATTTTATTATAATTTAATTTTGAGGTGATTGACTATGAATGATTGTTTGCCTTCTACTACCATCATATAAAGTCATTGTAATTAAAAATTATTTTCTATTTTTTAGTTTGGTTAGCTATAAAAGTGTGTTTTTTAGTTTTTTTTTATTAAAATATTAATTAATATCCAGTAACAGAGAGGGTAAAAAAATTATATAATTCCGTTACAACGAAATTTGATTCAGTTATAACTGTTTACAGATTCGGTTTATTTAAAATAGTGAGCAAGTATCAAATATATAAGGTGTTTGAAAATTCTGGGTACGACTTTATATTTTAAAAACCATATCAGATAACATCCATAAACTTTGCACAGTGTCATATGGCTATGTAAACTATTTTTCCTTGCTATTACCATGACATGCCAACCATGGGGGGACGGCCCACAGAGGAAAACATGGAAATCTTAAATAAAAGCATAGGTCGAGTGATACATCATTTGAAAGAGCTCACTTAGTAGAATTGAATGCCGCAAACCACATCTCAAAAGGTTTATCTAATCAGAAATGGCGGGTTGTTTTAGGTACACATTGTGAAGTACATTATGTTAGTTTAATACAATGTTTTTGTTCCATTTTTGTACCTTTTCGTAACACCAATGAATAATATATATAGCAATAATATATATATATATATATATATATATATATATATATATATACATATATTTTATTGCTTAGTAACTGTGATGGTACAACAACTCTATAATGTGGTGCACAATAGTAGAAAAATGGTACTGAAATATGGTGTAACTTTAAAATAAAATATCAACGTCAGGTCTAAACTGTACCTCGGTTATATATACAAACCCAAACTTTTTATACTTATTGTTAGAATATTCAAAAAATATGAAATAAAAATTAAAAGAGTATGTATGGTTATTAATAATATATCTTTAAATAAATGCTTTCCTATACTATGATAAAAAATTTGGTTGTAATAGGTAATGAATTTAAAATGATTGTTATTGAGAAAACCTCAAGGGCTTTTCCCTACAAGCAATTCTTAAAACTATTTACGGAGGTCATTATTACATAGGCTATTGACTGATATGCTATGACAATAATTACTTTCCCGTTCCCAAGCCCGTAGGTATTATAATTATCTACAAATACTGTATCCATTATACAGTATTTGTAGATAATTATTGTAAACATAAATCAAGAAGCGAAATCTGTGAAATTTAAAATAAACATCATAAACCAGAATAAAAATTACTTTTAAAGTTTTTTACAGATATTATTTCAATATAATACAATTTACTTACCACTCTTAACTGATAAAAAGCGAAATATATTATTGCATTTGAAAATGATATGTGATACTTCTCTAAGTGACTTAAATCCTTAAAAAACATTTTCGTTACCTAAATATTTACTATAAAAACTTGTCATTCTTGAATCTCCTAATTTTTAATCTCAGCCTACGACGATTTGCACCGTTAAATAATTGTTACAAGGTCACTTATGGCTAATCACACTAATGGAGGAATGTGTATTTCCTCCATCATACTAAAGTCTTTCATATTAAAGAAAACGAATTGTGGAAAATAATTCAATTCACCGTTGATTGCCACAAGTAGATAAAAAAAGTGTTATTCTAATATACCTAAAAACTTCATAATTATGTATCATTATACCACAGTTATGTTTTTTATCTAACCATTTAACATAAAATGGAGTGCACTTATATGAATTCTTTTATTAAAATATATAAATAATATATTGTCAAGAACTTTTAAAGCTATATATTTTATTTTTACCACTACACTATTTAGTTTATAAGTTACACGCTAAAATTAATACACTTTTTATTGAAATATTATTAAGACACCTATCACTCAATAGGCTGGAAAATATAAGTTTCGTTCGGTTTGTTTATCTGCACGATATCTAGAGGAAAAACTGAGTTATTAGTGCTAACTTAAATACAGAACGAACTAACCTTAAATTTTACTTGGATCTTCTCTTCTTTAGCAACATAGATTCCGATGATAATAAATGTAATTTTATACAATTAGGATAAACTACAGCGATATTTGACTTTTTATCATGGGTAACTATGATAACAACGAGAAAATAGCACAGTAAATATATTCGTAAACAAAATACGTACATTCATATGAAAATTTACAATTTAACTTACATATGATGTCTAATCAATGAACCATACACCTGAAATGTTGCATGGAACCACAGTGAATTCTGTTATGTGGTGTGGCATTCTCCTACTATATCAATAAGAATTATTTTGTAACAAATAATAATGTAATAAAATTTTATAAGCTTTACACTGAGATTTATATCTTTAACACACAATAATATTTATCTTAATAATATTGTGAAGTTGCTCATGATTATTTACATATCCTTAAAGTGTTAGATCCCACATTCTGACGTTGACGTTACTCCTTAAATATTTATCCTTGGCCCTTAAGAGCCACTGGCGTATTTAAAGCTTTTCTTCTGTTTTAACGAGACGATGTTGTGACTTTGCATTCATTAGAGATTCTGTTTTGAGCAGGTTTTAACTAAATACGTAGGATACCTTAAACCTTCAAATTTCGTCTAACAGTTATATTTTATAATGTTTACTTTTGAATCATTGTTAACTAATGCTTCTAATATGTTTGTAACGGAATACTCTGCAATAGTGTGCTATTATGTTGGCGCCAACCCATTTCATGTGATGATTTAAAGAAAATTAGCAGACCCAATACTAAGTAAAACTTCAGTTGAGACTAGGGTACTTGGGCACATATAATAAAAACAGAACTAACCATGAAATATAAATATATTCTAAACTTCTAAAAAATTTCAACCAACAAAATTCGAACATTCACCATAACATTAAGTTATAGGAACTAAGCATAGTGCTGGAAGCGGCTGTTAAAACTCTTACGTTTCACCACCATTGCCTTCCTGTGTAAAGTAAGAAGTAGAGTCATTAATGCATGTCAAAGTTTCCTTTTAAACTGAAAAGTTTCGTTATTATGAAATATATGAAAACCATATCTTAAATGTTTACCAAATAATATCTGTACAACTGACTATTCTAGGTTCATAATTTTGTATTTTGATTTTCATACAGAGTATTTGAAAATGAGGGGAAATATTTTTGGGTGTGGTTTAATTGGCGGAAAAATTTTCCTCTAACTCTGTGGTTTATATTGCTTCATAAAAACGTATCCGTTTGTCTTTTTTACATAAAATAGTCATAATTCTGAAACTGTTTACGGCGTTTATGTTTTACATTTTTATGTCTTATTAGGATGGTTCTTTCTGATAAGCAATATATATTTTCATGTATAGTTTCCAAAATATGACAAAAAATATCGGAAATATGTTCAATAAAAACATGTGATAATATAAACTTGTAAAAAGAAAAAATATATGGAGAATAATTTCTTGAAAACAGGAAATATATTAATGCGTTTTCAATACTCACTTGTTGTCTAAAAATGTACTTATTGACTTTAATAAAATTGCTCCAAATTCTGTAGAAGTACGCAATTTTGAAAATATAGGTATTAACATTATTTATTACACCACGAACTAACATCCTTTATCTTAAACCGATTCAGGATTATGAATAAGAAACATAGACCGAAGTAAAATATGTCATAGTATTAGAGAATTTAAAAAAATTACCCTAAAATAATGGATAAGATTCAGGATTATGAATAAGAAACATAGACCGAAGTAAAATATGTCATTGTGTTAGAGAATTTAAAAAAATTACCCTAAAATAATGGATAAGATTCAGGATTATGAATAAGAAACATAGACCGAAGTAAAATATGTCATTGTGTTAGAGAATTTAAAAAAATTACCCTAAAATAATGGATAAGATTCAGGATTATGAATAAGAAACATAGACCGAAGTAAAATATGTCATTGTGTTAGAGAATTTAAAAACATTACCCTAAAATAATGGATAAGATTCAGGATTATGAATAAGAAACATAGACCGAAGTAAAATATGTCATTGTGTTAGAGAATTTAAAAAAATTACCCTAAAATAATGGATAAGATTCAGGATTATGAATAAGAAACATAGACCGAAGTAAAATATGTCATTGTGTTAGAGAATTTAAAAAAATTACCCTAAAATAATGGATAAGATTCAGGATTATGAATAAGAAACATAGACCGAAGTAAAATATGTCATTGTGTTGGAGAATTTAAAAAAATTACCCTAAAATAATGGATAAGATTCAGGATTATGAATAAGAAACATAGACCGAAGTAAAATATGTCATTGTGTTAGAGAATTTAAAAAAATTACCCTAAAATAATGGATAAGATTCAGGATTATGAATAAGAAACATAGACCGAAGTAAAATATGTCATTGTGTTAGAGAATTTAAAAAAATTACCCTAAAATAATGGATAAGATTCAGGATTATGAATAAGAAACATAGACCGAAGTAAAATATGTCATTGTGTTAGAGAATTTAAAAACATTACCCTAAAATAATGGTCTAAAATAATTAAACATGACTTTTGAACACTCTTTATAACAACAATCATTTTCTTTTAATTGTACACTGGATTGTAATTGACATTTATATCAGTCTAACTTTCAATGAAACAAATCATGGTTTCTAGATATTTACCAAATATTGGTGACCTATCACTCATTATTGTTGTATATAGCCAAAAACCTAACTCAATAATAAAATGTAGCTCCAAAACAAACTGCTTGGATATGCTCTTATCCTTTAATTTTTTACGTACTTTGATGGGGCAGTTAGTTATTCACTAAAAATTCATTACAGGTACAAAAAGTGTAATAGTCTTACAAATATTTAACATCTGTACCATAGCATGCATAAATCATGATGCTACCCTGATTTAAATTTGTTCCGCATATTAATATTTATTACATTTTTAAATCATACAGAACAAGTGTTGAGCTCTGAAACTATTCCCTTTGACTAGTTAAAGTTCTCGATTAAATAATTAGAATATTTATTACGAACTAGATTAAACTCATGCATGCTATAAAATGTTAAGACACTCGTTGCAAGTGAATACTAGTCGTGAAACTTCATCTCTGGTTCGTTTATATTTGTTGACTAAAAGCATTTTAACAAGTACAAAATCTTATGTTGGAAAAAATTTATTATTTTGTGTTTACATGGCTGCATATTTCTGTTTCTGAAGTTATAGTATAATTTGGAAATTAATGAACAATCAAATCATGTCAGAGCTTCTAAGATCAGCCCTTGTAATATATATATATATATATATATATATATATATATATATATATATATATATATATATATATTATATATTCGTATTGAAAACGCATTAATATATTTCCCGTTTTCAAGAAATTATTCTCCATATATTTTTTCTTTTTACAAGTTTATATTATCACATGTTTTTATTGAACATCTTTCCGATATTTTTTGTCATATTTTGGAAACTATACATGAAAATATATATTGCTTATCAGAAAGAACCATCCTAATAAGACATAAAAATGTAAAACGTAAACGCCGTAAACAGTTTCAGAATTATGACTATTTTATGGAAAAAAGACAAACGGATACGTTTTTATTAAGCAATATAAACCACAGTGTTAGAGGAAAATTTTTCCGCCAATTAAACCACACCCAAAAATATTTCCCCTCATTTTCAAATACTCTGTATGAAAAAAAATATATATAGTATATATTATAACGTATAGGCTTAAACTTTTGCGTAAAGTTTCATGTATACATTTACAGGCAACGCCGAGTTCGAAGATGGTGCTTATCATTTAATAGAAATTTTCTTAACGTTTTTAAATTTCTTTGCAAGTAACCAAGATGGAAGTTATAAAATTTCAAAATATTCTCTATAATTATATAACACATGTAATTATAAGCAAGATTTCTAGAGAAATATTTCGCCTGTAGAGTTAAAATTTTCCATCTGTGAATTTCGACATAGATAAGAATGAGTCTAATAAATGTGCATGTTTATCAATAGAACTTGTCTAAGTGTCATAAAATTCACTTACTCAGTAGTCTGAAAGATTTTAATGTAGTGGTGAATTTTATGTACAGACTAAAATAAAGTTAATAGATTGGAAAGTCAACGTTAGAAAAAAGCTGAATTGCAAACAAACAGGGTACATTCTGATAATACTTTAACATGAGACATAGGTACTCATGTAGTAGCTGTAGACTTGATATTTTATGGATTGTTGGTTGGTACTACTGTCGTTACGTTCTATCGGTTGCTTTGATACTTTACTGCATCGGATTAAATTTGTACTTTTACAAGATGGAGCTCAATGGAGTTGCACGTCCCTCCATGCAATATGGCTGAGCGTAAGCAAAACTATGTAACTTAGTCATATCTTGAAAATGAACTGAGCTATAAACTTTGAATTTTGCACATCTTTCTTAGAAAATTACCTCTATGGTAAAGTTGCACATATCCCTACCTATATTTCATGCATACGTAGGTCCTTTGTGTACCATATTTAGTGGTCATGCGTTGTACATATTAAGTAAAAGAAAAATACTCGTCTAGAATAATGAGTTCATGATGGTTGAATATCATTCAATTAAATGTTTTTAATATTTCAGGATTAGTTTATTATGCTGAATAAGCTTATGAGACTAAATTAATTAAATAAATTTTTATACAGTGGAGGTAAAATTGTCAAAATAGGAAAGGAAACCTAATTAAATGCTGTTGAAAAGGTATCCTAATATGAATCCATATCTGAGAGTTTAGTGTTTCTTTTTTCTGAAAAGTCTAATTTAACTTGCACTAGTTACTTTAAACAACGCACTATTTTTACTGTGATGAAGGTAAGGTACTTCATTACTAACATGAAGACTACAGGGGATTATCTACAAATATGAATCTAATCTACTTACGTTACTTTACCTGCTGTGGCTTATGGCCATCTCTGGTATAGTAATAGGTGCATGTTGATAACCTTTTATTTCTGTTGCTGCAAAATAATTAGATATTAATATCTACACACATTTTGATGTTCTATCTAACAGAAGAAAATAATATAAAAAAGGATCACGTTTGTGTTAATTTCTATTTCGTTGCATAAGTAATAATTTATTGAAAAGAGTATGAAAGTAAGCGTAAAATATTATATATGGTTAACTTAAGAGGCAGCTGTAATGTTTTGTATTAGTAGACTATTATACTTGACAATATTTTATCTTATACATCATTGGCAATAGTATCTAAATATTTTCATCTGGAGGAGAGACTCGTATTTGAGTTTATGATTGCTGAGGTGATGATTTTAGCTGTGATCTAAGCCTCCTTACAAAGGTTACTTCCATTAATAACATTATCCCAATATTGTGTACTGGTTTCTTCCATGTACTGGAAGAAGCTATTACCAGGACATGGAAAAAGAAGGAAGTAAAGTCACTCTATTTAGGTAAATTTTAAGAAGAACTGAACACAGCATTAGTCAAAAACCGTGTATTTGTTGATAATATGTTTTATGAGCACCCTGTTTGTGAAATATTTTAACAGAGGGGAGAGAGAGAGATAGAAATTTTTTATTTAATCTAACCTAGTTTTAAAGAGTGAAAACACTATCAGTACTTTTCATTCATCTAAAAAGACAACGCACACAATATTTACCCCCTTGACATTTATAAATACGCCTTGCCCAGTTAACCGGGAGAAGTTAATCCTCGGTCCTGCATCTGTTTACTTTGCCTCTCCATGTTCCGCGGCTTAACCCGGCTTACAACTGTACAAGTTGCAAATTTGTTCAATGGCAACGGAACTTATTGTGTGTTATAATAACATTTATTTTATTGAAAAATGTGTAGAAATGACAATTTAAATAACTTTGTATTAAACTAACCATTGACTTCTGTAAATTCTAATTGTGTTTCTAAATTTTTATTTGAAATCTAAATCTATTCCAGTCTCTTACAGATGTCAATGACAACATGGTACGTGACAGATTATTGTGTAAAAAATAAATTGTAAGGTATTGTAATCTTTAAACTTAACTTTAAGTACAGTAATAGTGGTAAATTTAAATATTATTATGAGTTTCAAAACACACTGAATGTGTGCAAGCACTAAAACTATATTAATTTATCTTGGGTAATAGACGTAGACACAACTACCGACTTCAAGAGCCTATTTTCTGAGGCAAGCTTTAGTTTTATATTTATTTAATACGTTTTCTGAACCGGATAAAATTAGTATGGTGACTTAATGTTAAAAGTAACGTTTTTCAGTGTACGGAATCCTCGTTTCCGCCACTTCGTACAGCTGATAATGGTTGCCAACTTGCGTTGTATCTAAAACAAAATATACGACGACGACAAAAAGTTACAGCGTTGCTTTAGAGAACCGTTCAAATACTATTAATCTCTTGTTATATGTTGGTTTATTCCAAATACCCTCCAAAAGGTAATGAAAAATGCAAAAGAACATTAAGGCTTACTCTTGTGTTTTTATAGTACAACTCATTACATTTATTGTGCAATTTACGAACTGGGAGGGAGGAGTAACCCAGAAGTTGTATAAGCGAGAAATTAAATGTAAGCGCGATGGGCATAGGAAAATTAGATTATTAAATACTTTTATTGCGCGAAATAACTCTACACTCAGAATGACTGAGCAGGCTATCAGCACAAGGCGGTGACTTACGAATTTAAAAAAGCAGAAACTTTAATTCTGTGCATTTTAATTTTTTTGAAGTTTTACTTTTGTCAAAGTGAACTTATTACGAGGTTATATAGTTTTATTCCGTTGTAAACTATAACTTTAAATTATTGTGAAAAGATATATTTGGGACGAAGTTAAAAAAACCGTTGACAATTTTAAGGTACGATTAAAACGTGCAGTTCCAGTGAATCTGTAGGAAAAGTATCTTATCATTGGGTATGAAAAACTGTTATGGATACCAATAGCAATTAACATACAACAGACACAATTATTTAGACAATATTTTAGAAAACTGTCCACCCCTGTCATTAAGATTATTATTCAACTACATAGGTGAGTTCGTTTTCTTGATATTGTGCGGCAGAGAGTATAAATAATCGTTATCTGTTCCTCGTTTGATAAGATTCTTTAACGCTCAGCCAATTATTGTGTGTTAATGGATGCCGCCTTAAAAGTTATAATTATATCCAAAGTGTTATTGCCAAAATACAAGCAGGGCAGTAGTAGGTCATAGTGGGACGTGCACCATCATCGAACTCGATATTTCCTATGGGGAAATGACGCTTTATGCCATATTTCATAATATAGCGTCATATTTATGACATGTTTCTATATGTCAGTTTGTTCTCGAGATATCTTGCTGAGAGACAGAAAAACAAAAATGCGATCATTACATCTCCTCGAGTGGCAAGCTTCGCTAACACTCAGCCCATGCGTCTGTGTTGTTATGAATGTACCGCTATATTTGTTTTCTGAAAGTAATTGGTACGTTGGTTAAATGTTTAAAGAAATATCTTCTGCCACCAGGATCTACATCGGCGAACACCTCACCCCTGATAACAAACAACTTCTGCGTAAGCTCAAAGTTGCCTGTAAGGAACTTAACATCAAGTACGTGTGGTGTAGGGAGGGAAAGTTCTATGTAAGAAGAACCGAAGGTGCGACCAGTGAAAGGGTGAACAGTGTTGAAGATCTGCGGAAAATCAAATAACTTTCATACCGAAACAGGTCAGATACAGCAAGAAACCTTACTTTTTTATTTAATATTTCTCATACAAAATTGTTACCAAGCGGTACATTATTTACCTTAGTATCTTATTTAGGCCTTAATATTTTATTCTGTTTAGTTACTTTTACTATGTATAGCAAAGTATTTATTTTTAAGCATGGCGAAATATTATGCTTGTGAATTATAGTTTGTGCACGTTTTATATTTTGGTAGTACTTAACAAGAAGTCACTGTCGTTTCCAAGAATTAAGTTTTATTCTTTCAGAGCTATTTTATAACTATACAGAAACTGTATTTTATTTTGCTGTATTCATTAAAAACTAGTAGTGACAAAATATTAACTACTTTTGAATCGTTATCACTCACACCAATGAGTTTTTATTCTGTAAATTGGTTTATACACATTTACTTTTTCTGGCAATCAAGCTATTCCTGTCACATTTGTAGTTTGATACCTTAATCATGGAAGCTGAAACATCTAACTTATTTTTTGACAGTTTAGATCATTGTACTTTTTACAGTAAACAAAATGACATAGGTTTAGTGCATGTAAATATTCGTAGTATAAGAAAAAACTTTAATACTTTTTTAGCTATATTTAGAAACTTGATTGAATCAGGAGGAATCAACTTTATTGCTATGAGTGAAATCTGGATAACGGAGGCGGAAGTTAAGTTTTATCAGATCCCAGGGTTCTCTTGTTTTGCATGTTGTAATGAGACATACAGGGCGGGCGGGTCACTCGTGTACGTTAACACCAATATACCAGCTGCCCGTGTCGTCTGCCGTCTAGAGACGGCTGATTGTACAGTGATTGAGTTCAATGTAAACAAAACTCCGTTCTCTCTTGCGGTAGTTTATAGATTGCAGGCGTTCAATTCTAAGCGTTTCCTCGATGAATTCTCTAATTTTCTTCCGACACTTAGATGTAACTCTATGGTTGTAGGTGATTTCAATATTGATATTTTGTACGATTCTAATGATTTAGAAAAAGAAAACTATTTATCAACATTAAATAATAATGGTTTTGTTCAACTTGTAAATAAGCATACGCGAGTGACACAATTTTCGAAAACTTGTTTGGTCATATTTCTTTAAGATATCGTAATTTTGAGAACTTCGAAATTGCTATCTTTGATATTGGGTTAACGGACCACTGTGCAATCGGATTGTCTTTTTTGGCTGATAAAAACCGTAACGTAAATACAAGAGATATTAAAAATATTTTAAGTTCAAAAAGGGTTACCAATTTCGAAAAACTAGTAGACGACCTTCTTAGTGTTAAGTGGGATAGTTTGCTACAAAATAACAATATCGATGTTAGTTTTCAAAATTTTCTCAGCAAAATTACTGATTGCATAAATTTAAGTACGCAAGTTACAACTATTAGTAATAAACTGGCTAAGGCTAGAGCGATTAGTCCCTGGATGAATGAGGCGCTACTTAATCGTTTAGAAAGAAGAAACTTGCTTTACAATCAGTTAAAACGCTCCCCTTACAATCAAAATCTCAGGAGCTACTTCACACGTTTTAAAAATAAACGTACAATTGACCTCGACGAGAGAAAAAACCGGTACTATGCTGAGCTGTTTCACAAATGCGGTGGCCGTCCAGCGGAACAGTGGCGCTTGATAAACAGTTTATTAGGAAACAAAAAGCAACCAATTGGTAAAATTACTCTTCAAAATGGCCGCACTATTGAAAGTGAGGATGTTATAGCAAATGAATTTAACAACTATTTTTCGAGCACCAAATTTATTTATCAGAATTTAGGCCAAAGTAACGAAACGTTTACTAATTTACAAAGACAAAATCAATCAATGTTTCTTTTTCCTGTAGACAAAGATGAAGTGGAAAGTACAATTCGAAGTATTCAGAACAAAAAGTCTTCCGGCTTTGATAGCATTAATGTAATTCTTTTAAAGAAAATAAATCATGTCATTTCTGACCCCTTAGCCAAACTAATCAATATAAGCATTGCTACCGGAGTGTTCCCTACGGTTTTAAAGAAATCAATAGTTGTGCCAATTTTCAAGGGCGGAAATCCAGAATTGTTAGAGCAGTATAGGCCAATCACACTGCTCTCAATTTTCTCGAAACTGCTGGAAAAACTTATGAGAACAAGATTTTTAAGTTTTCTTTATTAAAAAAATTTTTTTTCTAACAATCAATTCGGTTTTAAAAAAGGTAAAAGCACAGAGGACGCGATTGAAAAACTTATGCATATGGTTTATACAAATTTAAATTCTGGCAAAAAAGTAACAGGCTTATTTATTGATTTCAGAAAAGCGTTTGACTTAGTCCGTCATGATTATCTTTTAACAAAACTAGAAGTAACCGGCATTACAGGCCCTACACTAAATTGGTTTCTAACTTTTCTTCAAAATAGAGAACAACAAGTTCGGATACGCAACGTTTTGAGTGACATAAATTTAGTAAATATCGGCGTTCCTCAAGGCTCAGTTCTATCGGCAGATCTCTTTTCCTTCTTTATTAATGATCTCTTATTAGAAAAGTTTCGTGGAGAAATCATAGCATTTGCCGATGATATTGCATTCTTGTATTCGTCTGAAAACTGGGCTACAATTAAAGAGTCGATAATTCATGACTTAGCTTTACTGAACAATTGGTGTAACAGGAATGCAATGGTAATAAATGCATTAAAAACAAAAATTTTAAACTTTGATTTGACTGGTTTTGAATTTGACTATGAGTTTAAGTACCACAACAATTGTTTAGGTGTACAAAATTGTACCTGCGAAGTTATTCAACAAACACCCGAAATTAAATACCTTGGAATTTTAATTGACAACAAAATAACGTGGAAAAGTCATATAAATAAATTACACACCGAAATCAGGAAATCAATTCGAACATTCTATTTCTTAAGAAATATCTGTGACATAACTTGCTTAAGATCACTGTATTACGCGTTGATAAACTCCCGCCTTCAATATGGGCTGCAGTTTTGGGGTGGCGCTTATGATAACTTAATTAATAAACTTTTTGTGACCCAAAAACACTTTGTTAGAATTATGCTTTTTAAAAAACAGCGTGAACACACTGACTATCTTTTCAAACATCTGCAAATTTTACCTATAAAAAACCTTTTTGTGTTTAAAGTTCTTCAAGCATTTTTCAAAAAGAGCGGCAACAGTGGAACTGAAAATTTGTTTTATTCAACTCGAAGCACAGTCCGCCGTTTTTTTGTTAGACCAAAGGTAAACAGATCATTCTTTGTAAAAACATTTGTATACTTAGGTCCAAAATGCTTCAATCTTTTACCTGATAATATAAAACAAATTACTAGTTTTAAATTGTTTTCCAAAAAGGTTAAAATTTGGCTCAATAATATTGACGATTTAGGCATTTTACTGTATATTGTTTCCTAACTTTGACTGTCTAGCTTACGATCTAATTTAGTATTAATCTATATTGTTATAAATTTTGTATATCTTTAATGTGATGCTCTTCAATTATTTTCTCTTTAACGGTGATGTAACTGTAAAATAGGTGCAATTATTAAATATGGTTTTTTTCGTTCTCTTACATACTTATTTTTATTATTATTAGTTGGTATGCGCTACAGAAGCCGAAAAAATAAAATGTTAATTTATTACGGAGGACTACTAATTTAAGTTGTAATTATGTTATAATTAAATTACCAAAATAACCACCGAATACTGGCAAATGGTGGTTATTTGCCTTTTCCAAGTTGTCATCTTATTATGTAACATAAATGAAAAAGATGGAAATAAATATATTCTATTCTATTCTATTCTATTCTATTGTTATTATAACAATTGGGAATTTAATGTATTATTTAAAATCACTCAATTCACATTTTTATCTCAGATTGTGATTTGGACAATATTTATTTTAGTGCTCTGATTAATTTTGTATATGGCCACTATGTAATAATATGTAGGATGAAGTTTTATATACAGTAATTATTTTAATTATCGACGTAAAACAGAATCATTAATATTTAATAGTCCCATGTGACAAGCTTGTGGTGCGTTGTGGTTTTTCGTTGACGTATTTGACATGTATTGGATCTGAAGTAGAAAAATTTATTTTTAAAGTAAATATATATTGTTTTCAACTGTTACTTAGTTGAGTTTGTTTCAAACTGTTTACTGTCTCAGCTTAAACCTTATAGATTTAAAACTTAAAGAAGAGAACATTTGGTGTTAATACAGTGGTTAAAGTCTATAAAGTTTTGTATCTATGCTAAAACGTAACTTAAATAAATTATTAGGAGAATAAAGCAAAGTTTTATTATAAGCTATCTAATAAACTATTAGTTACTGTTTTTTTTAAATATATTTATTTAGTTAGTTTAATGTTAAAAGTCGGTTTTGATATTTTTTAACACGGAAAACACAATAACTCTTCATTTTATTCGTCCTCATTTGTAAATATATGCACTTTTCAGATTCACTAAGTCCAATAGTCATCCCCTGCAGTAAAGTAGACATTTTGACCATCCAATTTACCAAAATTACGTTAGTTACCGCTCATAGAATCCTTTGGATTGAATGTAATTAAACGACACTGGTTTTTGATGTGACTAATAGGTTCTACCTGCTTACAAGCCAGCCAGAAGAAAAAACCTCCTGGGTACATTCCTTGTTAATATACAGGTTTTGATCTTCGCATAGTTCAAAACTTAAACTAAATATTGTTAACTATTAAATATATTAGCTGGCACAAAATATCATTTGGCACCTACATCATTAGTCTTACCAAATATAACGTGCATCATATTTTTCTCTGTTCTTGATGTATCTTTTGAAAACTATTTTTCGTGTTTTATTCTAAAAAAATATATGATAACCATTTTATTTTAGAGTAAAATGTTACGAAAATAAATTATATGTACAATATTATGTACAATAGTTATGTTTCTACAATAACAGTAATATTCTACAGTTATCAATTAAAGTGTAACCTCTGATATTATCAAACATATTTATATTCTAGGAACCGGAAGTTAGTTTTTATTTTATAAGCACACAACCTGGCTTTTCTTAAATCAATAAAGGAGTTTCCTCTAAGAAAGAAATCAGCTATACTAGTTTTGGTGGAGGTTGAACTTTAAAGGTATAAAATGGGCACAAAAGTTAAATAATATCTTATTTTTTAGCTGCACACGCTTAAAACCACCCATCATACACGCTAATAAATATAAAATAAGCGTTTGGCTAACTACATACAGATACTTAAAATGATTCCTTTCGGTCTATTTATCTCTTTGCACGACGGGGGTTAAAAAATGTAATTTTGAAATAAATTATATGATGTTTTTAATTATATTGATCCCTGTATGAATTTTTATGAAAAGTAGCGTGGCTGAAGATGAATCCATTTTAGTAAAAAATTAACTTTGAGTTTGTGTCATTTTAAGTGAATTTTTTCAATCAGCCTTACATTGTTATTATAATAATTGGTTGGATATTGCAGTAAAGGGGTGTTCTTTGACAAGTTGATTTCATGTACTAAGCGGTAAACATTGGGAGTGTAAGACATATGTATTATTAGTAAAATAAAATTCATAGAATAGATGTACAGATAGTTGCTGGAAAGGAAGTCTCGTATTGCAATTCGAGACAAACATCCTCCGGATGTAAGTAGATACGCACATCCGCCCAGACGCCGATGGTGAACAAACAGGAAATGCTTATTTGTAAAAACCGTGCGACAATGTAAGGGACAGCCATGCTGATATGGAAAATTGTTACTCACCAATTATGATGGAGAGATTTGGCAGAGGCGTGGTCAATGAGCTGGCGGGAGAAGAACATCAAAACTGAAGAACAAGGAGGAGAGGTGGAAGTGGAGGCCGGGAATTCGAAAAGTGAAGTTCGGGAGTGTTTGTGTTCGTGTGCGGAAAAATATCTCTAGGCGTAATAAGTGTGATGTGAAATAAAATGTAAGTAATTTTAAGAACTTAGTATATTTTAGGGTTCATTAATCATTTTCAATTCCATATCTATTTAAATGTTCACAATTTCGTTCTCTCCCTGTATTTTGTGTTCTAAAATCATTTGTAGACTCTGGGTTTGTGCTAATGGAGTGAAAGCCTCTATGAAACTTTTAGCAAGTTGATCCCATTGTATGGCTTCCCCTAGTTGTTTTTGCTTATAATATTTGAACCAAGTTAGTGCTGTGCCTGATAAATGCGCTGGGAATAAATTAACTTTAGTGTTATCTGTCCATCTGTTTGAAGCTGCTGCAACTAAGAATTTGTCTAAAAAATCTTGTGGATTTTCGCTCTGGAGACCTGTGTAAGTCCCAGCTGATATTAGCGGTATGTTTTCCCCCATGGTTGCTGTGTTAAGTCTGTCAGGTAGTGTGAGTGGCTCGTAATGTTGTGCTAAGGTTGGGGGTGCTTGTGTCTTGATGTCCGCCTCAGGGTTATGTACTATATCGTATAAATTTGTTCTCTGTGCTAAAAAATCCTCGATTGTAGCAAGATCCTTATAATTTTCCCTGTCCTCTTCACTAAGGTGAGTCTTTCGTGTAGTTAAATTATTAAAGATGGTTTTAATATTAGGGTGACTTGCGCTTATACGTGTTAAGTTCTTAAGTGCCGCTAGGATAGGTCTGAGGTCCGCTACAGTGTCTGTGTCTCTAGATTGTATTCCATTTTTATTTAATATTTTTACTATGTCACTTTTGGAAGTCCTGTATGTGTCTAGTGGTATTAAATCTTCATGTAGTATGGTTTCCAATTAATTATACATGTCCATTGACGTACCTAGTTAGTTTACTTGGCGTTACTCTAATTACGGGTTTGAAAATATTTTTGAGTTATGGGAAATTTAATTTATCTTTTAGGTAAATGAGTGGTTTGTCACTGAAGTAGGCTATTTTAGTTAAATACTTTCTTATAAATATTATTTAGTTCTAATTTATACCTAGCCTATGAAACTATGTGCTCGCCCATGTGAGGAATTTGAATGCCAATCGAGTTTTTAGCGCCTCCACCAAGTAAGGTTTCCCACGTACTCGTTTACTGCAATAACAAAGCGTACTCTAACTTGACACAACGTACATATTATACTTACCTGAGGGATACGTGTATACATAGCCTAGTAATAAAGAATATAAAATATGATAAAGTATACTACATATATCATATTTATTTAAGTTAGTAGATAGCAGTGTTAACATAATATACCCTACAAGGACTCAATTTTCCTGAGATGCATCTCAAAGAAAGAGACATACATGTTCTATATTATATAATCCTAGGATAAACAAATACTTCAATATATGACATGTAAATGACTTATATAACATGTTTAATTATTACAAAGCTAATCTAACATTGAAGGAAAGTAACATATATCTAAATAGCATGTATTAACACGGCAATATTGCTCATTAACAAACTATACAGCCTTCTTTTGGCAACATATATTATAATCATGATGATAACTATGGACAATAAGCACAAAGAAGGGATATTACATATGCCTCACAAACAAAGGTGCGTAGTATCGTTTTGTAATATAATAAATTAACATAACATCGAACCTTATTTAAGAACACTAGAGATTAAGATGCTTAGTAAAAACATTATTACATAGAGGTAAGGAAATACGACACAACATCGAAAGGTCATCAAAATATTTCTGTAAATAAAACCCTTAGGCATAAATATGCATTAATTATAAAATATTAAACTAACATGTACATGTAACCTGTAGATAATAAGTTTTAGAATTATGACACCAGAAAAACCAACCACAACCTGAGAAACCAGTCTACAAGACACCAATCTACAAGACACCAGTCTACAGCACTCTAACCGTCCCGACCACCCACGAGACAGATGAAGTCCTTACAGCACTTCCTACTACTACTACTGACAGCACTTGCCATGCCTCTTTCGACCACCTTTGCCAGCACATCAACCCACAACACAGAAGAACCCAATAAGCCTCTAGTACAAATCTTCACAGAAGCGTACTTTACTCCAATGCCTCAGACACTACCTTATATCAGTTCCATCCCTATTACATAAAAAATTCCTTTCAAAACACAGCAAAATTTACCTAAAAACGAACCCTCTTTAAATTTCTGCCCTAAAAACCTCAACAACTCCCAAACCTATTGCAAGATACAGAACAACCTTTCCACATTACAAACCCTCATACATCAACAAATGGTAGCAGAACACCTCCCATTCATCCAAAGACAGCAACCAGATAGAAACAGAAGATCGCTCACGTTCGTCGGAGATTTCTTCGAATGGTGTTGTGACATTGCGACATAACACCAAATACATGACTTGGCAGACAACAAGGAAGATGTCTACACAGCATTCTCAACACAACAACACTACCTACTCTCCGAGCTACCTGCGCATTCACCTGCTTTGTTCACAATCTACAAAGACAACACCACTTCCAGCTAAAACACGACGACAAAAACATAGTAAACAACATGGAACTCATTTTGTACATTTTATTAGCCTGGACTTCTATATAACACTACTTCTTTTTATAGCCCTCTACTTCATCCACATTAATAACATCAAAATAAAAATTTCTGAAGCCTACAGTACATGAACGTGACTACCCAATGGATAACCTTAATTAGACTATAAGTACGATTCGTAGGTAGAATCGTCATTAAGCCAGGGGAATGTAAGACATATGTATTATTAGTAAAATAAAATTCATAGAATAGATGTACAGATAGTTGCTGGAAAGGAAGTCTCGTATTGCAATTCGAGACAAACATCCTCCGGATGTAAGTAGATACGCACATCCGCCCAGACGCCGATGGTGAACAAACAGGAAATGCTTATTTGTAAAAACCGTGCGACAATGTAAGGGACAGCCATGCTGATATGGAAAATTGTTACTCACCAATTATGATGGAGAGATTTGGCAGAGGCGTGGTCAATGAGCTGGCGGGAGAAGAACATCAAAACTGAAGAACAAGGAGGAGAGGTGGAAGTGGAGGCCGGGAATTCGAAAAGTGAAGTTCGGGAGTGTTTGTGTTCGTGTGCGGAAAAATATCTCTAGGCGTAATAAGTGTGATGTGAAATAAAATGTAAGTAATTTTAAGAACTTAGTATATTTTAGGGTTCATTAATCATTTTCAATTCCATATCTATTTAAATGTTCACAATTTCGAAAATATAAATTCATGTAAATGTTTAGCTATTTTAAAGAAAGTTTCTCA
This sequence comes from Homalodisca vitripennis, assembly GCF_021130785.1. Classification (NCBI taxonomy): domain Eukaryota; kingdom Metazoa; phylum Arthropoda; class Insecta; order Hemiptera; family Cicadellidae; genus Homalodisca; species Homalodisca vitripennis. The sequence goes on from NW_025778566.1 coordinate 60,876, forward strand.
TGTTAGTCCATGAACTCATTATTATTGCAACACTACAAAATTACTAGTAAATGTTATAATGAATTAAATTCAAAATAAATTGTAATGAATAATTTAATATTAAATATGTCTTCAAAGTATTAAGACATTAAGTTTTGTGCTTAATATGTCGATTGACGCAATCAATTAATCAATTTAATGAAATGTTGTCACAAATAAATGTGTTGGTTCATTTGAGGGTATTTGTACTGCCAATCTAACCTATTATTAAATCCTCTTACAGCAACCCTTGCTCAAAATATGTCACAACCTTAATCTTAAACTAAACCGAACTTAAAAACCTTACAGGAGCGTAATACAGAACACAAATTTAAATTGTCAAATTCAAATTGGAAAAATGACAATATTTATAAATTACGGGAGTGGTTTAATTTACTTAAGTGCTTACTCTGCACCTTAGTTTGTTTAGGGACTAATTGTTTGACAGTGCACCTTTTACGTCAAATATTTGCGGTTTTAAATAAACTTTTTTTGGTTTTGGGGGTGTATGTAGCAATATAAAATTTATCTAAATAATGTGAACGTTCCCTTGAATCTGAATTTAATATATAAAGCGATAAAATACATATTACATATAATGACGCATTATGTGACCACATGTACTAAAACTTGCAGCCTTCATCAACTAAATGGTTTATAAAAGCTAAAATAGCCATAAATTACAAATGTTTGACAATTTCGATGGTGTTCAGAGAACAGAATAAAAAATATAGAGAGGAATGTTCCTGTTACAAGACTGTTACAAAAATGACCACCAAACATTCTTCATAAAGGGCCGGAAACGATTGAACCAAATTTAAACATTTTATTGAAAATACTGAAGTGAAATTATACTGAATTTCCTTTCTAGATATGTCACTTAAATGGTAAATGCGGCAAATAAGTTATGGAAAATTTATTTAAATTACAATTATGCTGATGTGAATAATAACTAGCTTTGTAAAAGTTTATTAGTAAAGAAACTAAATAACATTCATTAATAAATTTTATTTATCTATCTCAGCTGATACTTTGGCACACGGTTTGACCGCCATTACCCAATGATACGAGATACCATTAATAGCTCTTCTTTTGGTATAGTACCATACTAGTACTAATAGCCGAAAAATAAGGTGAAATAAAGCCCATTCAGTGATTCTTATCTAAGTTAGGTAGGACTGATTATGTGGTAAATGATTGTATGTCTTAAAAGATCTACCAATATAATAACGATAGCTCTGTTTATGACCGTGCCTAAAACATCTTAGTTCATTCAATTATGCACCTCATACATTTTTGGTTAAATACCAGAAATATTTTGTTATAGTGTAGGTGTCTCTAATATGAAAACAATACAATAAATTAATTTTGAACGTCTAAATAATCGTTTCTAGGTGTAAAATACGGTACATTAAGCGAAAGTTAAATGGTCCTAAACACAAAATTGGCAAGGATATACTTCAGACTCACTCTGTATATTTATTATCAATACCATTTCCTAATTTGAAACATCTGAGAGATGACAGTCAGAAAGATATTTCATTGCAAAAACAACTTATAGTACAATAAATGCTAAATGCGTTAAATTTGTTAGAAAGTGTACCGTTATGTAAGTAAAAGTTATCAATTAAGCAATGTTAAATACATTATTTTTATTGTGAAGGAAACAGGATTCCTCGAAACATTCCCCACTGTTCAGGGATAGAAGAATCACTGTTTTCCATTTGAGGAAGGTACACAATTACAGATCGAGTCTCAAAAACTCCTGTATGCTATACCGCGCTAAAATAATACAATCAGCAATTCTACTTTTAGTGAAGAAATAAATACGTTTTGGTAAGTACCGGAGGGGAAGAAAAGATTTGAAAATATTCTCTATCAATATTAATTAAAAAATTAAAGAGGAAATATTAAACTCTTTTCAACAAATATATTCTTAGAGAACGAAACAAACTACCACAAATATATTTTCTATTTATGTATAATGAATGAGTAATGTGTTTAATATAAATATTATTCTTTCCAATCTGCACTTATGTATCACAAAATTTCTGCAGGTTCCAGAATTATTACAAAATAGCAATTGTGTTTTCCAAATGTCACGTCACATTGAATATAGTAATATTTTAAGGTACACGTTTATAAAACGCAACCTAGGAAAATGAACATGTACAGGCCATCAGCCAAACCGTGTCGTGACAGATGCTGACAGATTCAGTGTGACATTTCGCGGCGTTACCAAACTCAGAGTCCATGTAACATATATTACATTTATTACCAGTTATATGAAAATTGAGTAACGACAAAATGTAATAATAATATTTGAACTCTTTTCTATTATTGTTCATACTTTATAGAACAATAAAAAAAACTCTCAGAAGCATCTGTATACATATGCAAGGGGTGCAATAAATAAAAATTACCTTATATTAATTTTCAGACAATACAGTAAAATAGCTGTAACAAACAAATTTACTATGGTAAATACCAAATATGTTTGGTATTATTTCGACTTTTATTTTGTTACAGTCAATGTGTAGAATACTGATGTACTGAAAACAATCAATTACAGTAATACATTAAGTTACAATAATGATACATTGCGCATTACGGCACTATAATTCCTAAAACAATACTTGTTAGCAAGGGTTTACAAAAAAATGCCCTTGCTGTGAAGTATTAATACGTCCCCTCCATAGCAAGACTGCACGAACTAGAAGAGCCCCTAACACAAATGTTTCCTAAATTTTATCGATACTACTTTCAAGATTTCTACTGTAATAATATATTTTAGTAGTATTATTTAATTACACACAGAATAATGTATAATGTTTTTTATGTTCCTGAACAGAAATTCCTCTTTTAAAATATTGTTATCTATAATATACATTTTATAACTAATTTAAAGAAAAGGAGTCAAGGATGTACTGTGTGACAGGCTGTGCAAAAGACTCGAGATAAGATGAATTCCAGTGTGTATTATACTGTGTGTACACTCTATGTTTTAACGATTTTCCTTCTCAAATATATAATATTTCCAGCATTTTATCTACTGATCTTACCAGATTCGGTATTTATTTCTGGTAATAAATGAGTATTTGATATTTCGCAATTTATAGACCTACAATATATTGGTGTGTTTTCAGAATCACATGAAATATGTATATTTGAGTTAAATATTTATTATTATTTACGTCTTTATAGAATGCTACAGAAGGTTGTCCAAGTAATACAACTGATTGAGTAAATCAAACGTTTGAGTTCATTTCACTTCCAGATGTAATCAAGTGATGGTGAACGGTCACCTCAGAGACTGTATCTCACAAAAACTAGCTAGGCCTACAACAAGAAGCTCTATGTTCCCTTTATTAATTTAAAATGTTAACATCATTGTAATTACTTTATGTACTAATTACTATCTACGAGTTCTAAAAATCCCTAAAGGTTCTTCTGAAAATGTTGGTAATATTTCATAATTCACAGATATTAAAGAAATCTTAAATGTATATCAATACATACCGAAATATTAAAACCAATCTAACCCAATATAAAATTATGTACACTTTCTTCAAATCATAACAAATTTACTAGTTTAATTTTTTTTTATTTGTTTATTAAAAAAACTCTCATTGATCTTAGCTCTAAAATGACCTTTACGCCTATCTCCGAAATGTCATGGTATTCAAGATGTGTTAGGTTGAGTGTAGGGTCACCTTCTGTCGAGATCCCGTGTAGAGAGCATGGAAGGAGAGGCCTGCTATGTCCCAAGTTGATATGACTGAGACAGAGCTATGTCTCGTCATAGGATCCTGACACGAGGCGGTCTCTACCCCCAACCTCATCAATCATGAAAATACTCCTTCAATCTGGATGCAATTGCAAAGGTAATAACTTTATTGGACTAAGTGGAATGAGACTTTTCTTCAACTTCTTTTTGTAAGTAAAAAGTGTATTATTCTTCGTCTAATATATGTTGATCGCTTTTAGTCTATACTGTCACATACAATACACGATATTGAATATAAATATATATATATATATATATATTGCGTCAACCTAACTTGTAAGAAATTCTTCATTAGGGACCTCACGGTTTATTAAAAGCTGTTCAGGAAATTTAGTATAAAAACCTTGATATTTAATTTCATGCGAAATTTACTTGATTGGAAGACTATTTATGAAGGTATTATTTTGTATCAATGATTATTTTGTTAAATTTATACAAATGTTTCCATAAAGAGATCTTTTTAATGTTTGGCCAAATATGTTACAAAATATAAGATTTACTAATCATACTAAGGATAACAGCATGCAGTTCATATGATACACATCATATATTTACATTTACAGATTTGGCTAATATTTATTGTTTTTTACCCTGCTCTTTATTTTAAACACACACAAACAACAGGCTAAAAATCATTGTTTGGGAACGTGTCTTTATTCCCTTTAACCGGATTTGAACTTTGATCATCCCTTAATGGAATACCTACTGTCAGAGCACTAACCAAATAAAACACAGTTCCCTCTGTTATTGACTGATCACTGCAGCATGGTAGGCAAAACCTGCTCCTCTTTATAAATAGTATTAAAATCGTTGTTTTAAAATATAATTTATTAGTAATATCTGCAAAGTATAGTGTTATAGCTAAGGCCCAGAATGGCTAGTTATTTGTTGACGTTAAATTCCGACATGCCCAATTTTTCATTTTGACCTAATACATAAAATCAACTTATCTATGTGAATTATTCATATATTTAGCCTCTCAGCGGTTCTGTCCAAGAGGAGTTCCTAAACAAGTTTTAATTTCAGAATATGACGATATTTACATGAAATTAATGCCGATGCAGTAAACCAGACTTCAAAATGTTTACCCTAATCAAAGGTTCCGGTGGCTTAGAATTTATAATAAGTTACACTCGCCAGTGTGAGAATGTTATAAAACAGAAATAGGGGGAATGTTGAAACTGCAAAGTACTGTCGAAAGATAACACTGAAAAAAGTGCTACATTCTCAGACAGGATTTAAACCTGAGACATGTCAGATTCCAAGAAATTTCTGAACACTCAGCTGTCGGCTCACCAAAAGTTAAATTTAATTAAAATGCATTTTAGTGTCACAAATCAATAAACATATAGTTACTCCATTAATATGGTTTTGATGCTTGTACGCAATCAGTTTGTTTTCAAACTCAAAATAATATTTAAATTGACATTCACCATTATTACTGTAATTTTAAAGTTAATATTAACACATTCGCTGCGGCAAAAAGCATAATTAGGGTTACCGGATTCTGAACAATTTTTGCGTACAAAAAACTTACCTTGTACGGTAGAAAGGCAGGATTGAAGGTCTAAATGACGTTTCCGGCCGAGTTTCCTGGAACAGTGACGTACACGTTTCGGCCCCTATTGGCGTATTTTGTGCTGGTCCTGTCCTGTCGTAAGTTGTTGTTACAAGCGCCCAGCTGCTGATATCACTTACTTGTTTCGTTGAAAGTCCGGTATGATTGTCCAAATGATATTTCCGTTTGTTTTTCTTTGTCCATTGACGTTACAAGCTCGGCCCCAATTTCGGCCTTCCGCATATTATAGCCTTATCACTATTCTTATTAGTTATAAACATTATATACACTATATACACCGCCTCCACCTAACCAGTCTTTTGCCAATGTCGCAGTGTAGTGGGTACGGCGGTTATCGCAAGATAACCAGATCAAGCAACGCCGAGCGTGGCTGCTGGTTGGACAGGTGACCGCTGAGCGATCCTGTCCTTGCAAGCGGCCTGCCTGCCCGGCCATTGTTGGTGGTTCGGAAGTCACCTTTAAGCCGTTGGTCTCCAGGTTAAGTGTTAGAGAGGGCTTCTTAGCCCTAACTTCGCCTGGTAAAATAAGACATTCTTTACTTTACTTTAATTTTACTTTACTGCAGAGAGTCGTGGTAAGACTCAAAGCACTGACCCATGCACAGGCCAGGCTTTTCAGGGCATGTTACCGAAAATCATATAGCGTTAATTTTTTGGTTGTACATGTTATGCAGTTGATGTGCATTCATCAAAATCATTTGTATTGCATGTACAAAGATTTTTTATACCACCTGATGGTTTTTTTCAAATGGTTATATGGCATCATCTGATCCGCACGATCAAAACCACTCATGAGCATTGTATTTTACTATTGGGAGAGGTTTAGGCTTACTACAACCTCATTTGTCCACAAAATCGACCATTTTATTTTCGTGTTCAGTCGAGATGAATAAGACTGATCTTTTGTCTTTCCATTTTCCAATCATTAGACTATTTGCATAACTTGCAATTGTCTCACCCTGCTTCAGGGAATGATTGGTTACTTCTTGGGGTGTACATTTTCGACCAACACGTAATGTTCCGGTGCAATATGTTTTTTCAGCTAATAATTTCGAAGCAAGTGCGTATTTGTTATAAAAATTGTCCATAAACATTGAATTTCCTTGCCCCAAATAATCCTTCAAAAGGTGTAGGACATCCTTCTCCGTATGCCCTACACCGCCTACAGTAGTATCTGATTTTCCTGTGTACATGAGGAATATAAGAATAAATCCCTGATGGTCTGTCAAAGTGTACAATTTGACAACAAACTTGTGCCTTTTGCCCTTGATGTACTGACGGAAGTGTAATCTTCCTCTCCACAGTACCATACCCTCATCGAGAGATAACTCTTTTCGAGGGTAGTAAACACTTCTCATTTTGTCGTTGAAGTAACCTACAACAAACTGATTTTATTCTTTGGAGTTTGCAGTACCGGGGCTGCACGCATAATGGACAAGAACCTGTCCCTCGGCATAAAGTTACTAAAACACTTTTTATTTACTTATTTAATAAATAATATGTTTCCCAATAGTCTTGGATTCGATTAATTTCTATTGTGCCTGTGTGCAATAAAACTCCTAAAAATGTCTTCAGCTCGGGTACAGTGATGTCTTTCCACGCATTGATTCTTGATTTCAGTGTCAAGGTTAGTTTACTGTATACACAATTGAATGCATAAGCATTTGTAAATTTGCAAATATTTTCTAGGAAAACATCGTCAAGTAGGAGTGTGAAGAAATCTATTGGGGAACCAACCCCCGGGACTGATACTAACAAAGATTTAGTTTCTGACGAATTCAATAGGCCTCATACCTGTTGTTGTAATACTCCAAGTTGGAACCTCAATAACGGTAGCCTCGTCGTCACTTTCAGAACAAGCAGATGAATTGTCTGAGGAAGAGTCGTCAACAACTCTTTGTATGATATCCACAGAACCATCAATGTCGTAGTTTTTTCATTGCTGGTGTGAAAGTTAGTCTGACCAGAGGTACCTGGCACTGCCGGATCAATTTTTATAAAAAACACAAATAATGTAAAGAAAGAATTACACAGTTGTTATACACAAAAAACACACTGAACACTCAAAGATTACAACGGGCTCCTATTGAAAAAGAACCGTAACGGGTAAACGCGAACGAAACCAATCACAATAAAGCGTTGGTCATGACCTAAAATGCAGCAAATATTCAATGGTCTATAACAAATGGCTGAATCACACTGAGGCTTTGTGTGTAGAGCGGCAAGTTGGCCCCCATTGGAACTTCCGTACCAGTGGGGCCGGCCGCTCAGAATGTGTTAAAAATTACAATTTCTCTATCAGTTTCCGGATTTCTCAATAGATTATTTTTATTTTCCAGTTTCCACCCATTGGAAATGATGGCATAGCATGTATAAAGGGAAGTAGTCAGTAACAGTTCTTTAATGAAAGGTATTACTTAGTTAAAGAAATAACAGGATAAGAACCACTACCTAGTTAGATTTCAGTAATTGGTCGCTGATTGTGTGCTACTTGTAATCAAAGCTCCACAAAAATCTCCTCGTTAATTAAACTGATAATCTATCGTGCCCCCTGTTTACATAGCCGTTATCATTAACTGAATGCCTGTAAGATACTGGAATATATTTATATTTCAAATAAGGTCAGTATTTAACAGAACTATATTCTTAGTTTAATAAAAAGTTATTTGTATAGTCTTTTCTATATATATTTTTGTTTTAATGAGGAAAAAGTTACATTGCTCTTGAACATATTTGCAACGTGTAGAATTTTAAGTTGTTTTAAACACGGAATATGAACATATTAAACAGATACAGGCCCGAGGATTAACTTCTCCCCGCTAACTGGACAGTTAGTATGTATCAGTATCAAGGGGGGAATATTGTGTGATGTGTCTTTTTCCGTTTAAAAAGTAATGATGGTGGTTTCTACACTCTTTAAAAAAATATTTAACAAAATAATAAATTGTCAAATAAGACATATACCAGTTTAGAAATAAATATGATCTTACAATGTACGAAATCAAATTACACGACAAATGATTCTTTAATGTCAATACTGTATTTAAATAACAAAATACAATCAAATATTACATTTAAACTTAAAATTCTAATACTAACACATAATAAAATATTGACGTAATAGGTTATTTAAAATGAAAACACCCAATACCAAACAGAAGCAATACCTAAAAATCTAAATAATGCTTTAGTGCACAGAATTCGGTAAAATATAGACATATTTTGTAAAGTGTGAATGCAATTAAGAACAATTTGCAGTAGCCAAGAGTGTGGGAAAATAGGATATTCAGTGCAAAGATGATTGAATAAATTGGATAGTTCAGCACAGTAGTACAGGCTAGTATATCCTCTCTCCCCCCTCACTCTCTCTCTCTCTCTCTCTCTCTCTCTCTCTCTCTCTCTCTCTCTTATAATGTTTTCTGTTGGCACAAATAGGCTGCTCATAAGTAGAATTAATCTGGTATAGTGACCATAATTACAAACTATGTGGAGTACTAATCATTATGCATACGAATCATTATAGAAATGCACAGGTTTTTACTATACTGTATTCAGTTCTTACCCATTAATAGGACAATTATGCTAAACACGATGCATGTCTTATTTTTGAATAAAACCTTTAAATACTGTATTCGACGTTGATATTAACAGTCTAAAACAAATCTATAGGTATTGAATTCAGAGTCTAACCATTATAAATCTAAAGCAGATGAGATCAATTTGTGTCAATAGAGTAACTCTTTTTCATTCTTTTACATTTACGGGCAAAGGCTATTTCAAAAACAAAGGAGTTAGAGCTACTCATTGAACAAGCCTTTGTAAAGACGCTTTGATCACAGCTACATTACATCAATTTAAATAACAGTCTTTTCTCTACATAAAAATATTTAGATACTGTTTCCAATTAATTATGTTTAGGATAATGTACCGTCTTGTATAATAATTTGTGATAAAAAACGTTAAATATGTCTATCAATTTTACAATATATTATATTTTACGGATAGTTTCATGTTGTTTTTAATAGTGTATCACATGTTCAACAAAATCAAAACTAGCATAACTATTTTTTTCAGATATTTTTTCTTTTTTTGACGGAAAACAAAATGTGTGTAGATAATCTTATCTTACTATTTTTCAGCTACAGAAATAAAATTTGAGGAACATTCATCCCCTAATAACACAGAATAATTATTTTAGTTAATAGTATTTAGCCTATATTGAGACGAAACTAATCGTTTAAATATTATATTAGAGTTGGCCATGAGTCACGGCACGTGAAGTAAAGTAAGTATATTTGAGTCATATTTCTGGATAAGATGCTTTAGTTTTCATGCCAGTAACGAGGTACCTTACCCTCATTACAGTAATTAGTGCTTTGTTTAAAGTAACCAGTGCGGGTTCAGTTAGACTTCTCAGAAAAATGAAACACTAAACTCTGGGATATATTATTATTCAATGATTCAAAAGTAAACATTATAAAATTTAACTGTTAGACAAAATGTGAAGGAGTAAATGTTAAGCTAGCCTAAGTATTTGTTTAACACCTGTTCTAAACATAATACCTAATGTATGCAAAGTCACAACATCGTCTCATCAAAACTGAAGAAAAGCTTTAAATACGCCAGTACCACTTGAAGGCCAGGATATGAATATTTAAGGAGAAAAGTCAGCGTCACAATGTGGGATCCAACACTTTAAGGAGATGTAAATAATCATGAGGAACTTCACAGTATTATTAAGAGAAATATTATTTTTTTAGAATATACTAAATCTCAGTGTAAAGCTTTTAAAATTACATTACATAAATATTTATCGCAAAATAATTCTTATTCACATATCTTTTGAATATTTGAACTGAATTATTTTCCACAGTTCATTTTCCTTAATATGGAAAAAACTTTGGTAAGATTCATGAAGGAAAGACTCATTCCTCCATTGGTGGGATAAGCTTTAAGTGGCATTGAGACAATTATTTCAAGGTGCATATCCTCGTGAGCCAAATTAAGATTGGGTTTATTCAATAATGACAAGTATTTACATCACGAAACTGCTTTTCAGGAATTCAATCACTTATCCCGTAAACTAATAACTTTTAAAATGAAAAAATAATAGGTTTTAATCAGTTAAGAGTGCTAAGTAATGTGTGTTATATCTCAATAATATCCGTAGAAACATTTTCTGTCTTTTGTGAAATCATTTATCGATCTTAAGAAAGATTTAGTTAGAAGTTGCAATACGAACAGGCTCTCAGCTCCAGGACTGGAACCAGCAGCTGGAGCTTCTAATAAAAAAAATCTTAAACCGATGTCAAGATTTAACAGAGCATATAAAAATAATACAACAAGTGCAGGCATTGCATGAGTTAACTGGTTAACAGAGTAATGCAGATTACAAGATGCAATCGTTGGCATCGCCACAATATAGTGAATAGCGTTCAATCTGGACACAGAACTTAAAATAATGAACTCTCTATTTAAACAGGTTATATTGCAAAAACCTCGTAGAAAGTCACGTGATATATCTACTACTAGACAATATGCATGTGTAATGCGATATCATATATTAAACTCTTAGCATTTCTGAACCTAATATGTTATAATGCGTTGAATAATAATGTAAATTTTTAGTATTTATAAATAACTATTACTACTTGATACTAGCCCACTATTTTAAGTAAATTTAATCAGTACACGATAAACTCAGGACTTCCTTATGCAGAAAACACATCTACTACAACTCCACGGAATTGAAGATATGGGTATCAAATAATTTCATCGCTTCAACGTTTTCGGTCTCGTTAAGACTTATAAAAACTTTCTTTCTGAGGGAAAGTTTTAAGGATGAATTATTCTATATAAATTAGTTAATACATACCAAGCATTACATATTTCTTCAATATTTCCCAACGTTTGATGTATTAACATTAATTTTGTTAATTAATAACCGTTAGAACTCAAATATTAGTTTTCCTAATAAAACATATTATTTACTCGTCATATATATTAAAAAATTTGTATTGATGGTACTTATGATTGAAATTTAATTTAATGAAAATGTCACTTACATGTTTATTTCTTACATTTTAACATTACAATAGTCGTTACAGGTATTTACATTTTACCTTCAAGCGGTGTTAACGACGAATTTGAAATATTACCGTTAGTATATAATACATACACAAATTTATTTGTTTAACTATATTTTAAGAACGTTTAGCTTATTATTTTATTAACTGTAACCTTTCATAAAAAGGTTAGTATAGATTTTTTTACTCTAGCAAAAGAGTTGATTCCTTGACATATATTCATACCAGTTAAATCGAAATAAGTATGTTATTTTACATCGGAACCATTGACATATTTCAGGCTTTAACAACTTTCAAATATAAAACATACTTTTAGAGGAAATCAGGACTTGATTCTTAGAACCCAAAACGGAAATTAAAATGCTGTTGAGTTATAGATACTATATTAATGTCATAAGAATTAGATAATGTTTGTACACTCTCGGTTTTAATTATTATTTTACTGAAAATTATATTATATAAATTTATGAACTTGTATTGAAATTTATAAGTGTGACGATGGCTGACAGGTTTGAGTTCGTGTTGTTGGCTGACAATTCACTTGTTTCACCAACTGTTACAAAAAACGCCAAATCTGTCTGTTTGCCTGCAAACGTCACTCATTTCTCGCTGTGGTGCTTTTAATAGTAACAACGGTCGTTAGAATTGAAAATTCAAGTGCTTAACGCCAGATATTTTACTATTTGTAAATTACTCTCTTAATAACGTGTCACAAATAAACAAAACTGGGTTCAATATTAAATTTCCACTATAGAATCATAAAACGTGTATTTAAAATGATATGCTGAGTTTTATTTTTATTTTAAATAAATTTAAGTACGTTTAAATATGTAACGTGAAATATGTTATTGCACTAATGTGTTTGGAATTAATTTTAGTTATTTTATTTTAATAATTATATATTTATTTCGTGTTAAATTAAGAATGATATAAAAGGAACGCCTTGGCGCAGGAATACAATGTAGTTTCTTGACGGAAATGCAAACTTATGACATCTAACACTGTGACATGTCTCGCCTGCGATATGAAGAATATATTCGATATACTACCCAGTACAATATCAAAATCAAGGAGGTCTACGAGATTGACGTATTAAATAAGTAATAAAAAATAATTAAGAATAATGGCATAAGGAAAAATAAACTTACATAACAATAGACATTCTTACTTCTTATTTCATAGGAAATGCTCGGCACCTTTAAAGGACATTCCCGAGTCATCACCCTTGACCAGGATCTTGCAATAATAGGATTGCTCAGCGGTCACATCAATCTTTCAGTTCAAGTTTTAGATCTTTTCGCACCCTTTTTCATAATTCAAAAGTCTGGTTTTATCTGGCTAAGTAAGATATAGACAAAATAACATAAGGGCTAACGGATTAAAAGTAACTTCTGAACAACAAACCAGTGGCATGCTGGTGGTTTGCCACCAGAACATAACATAATCGATCACCTACTACAGGATCAGAACAGCTATACGTTGCTTGTCTAAATCATGGGAGTTGATTTCATGTGAATGATCAGTTTAGCTCCAGTTCGTCTATCTTTCCATAATCTCAACACTCAGTAGTATAAGTCATTTGAAAATGATTGTTATTTTGATGTTGTATCACTGGACAATGGGCGTTTATTGCTTATCTCTACGAATCAGTTTTAAACTAATATACATTTGTAGTATTAGTGGTAACAGATTTAACTATTACTACATGTCACATCTTGTAATAGAATGCTACATAATGAACTGTTAAATTGTCAAGTACAGTCAGACACATGTCAGACAATAGGCGGTTTGCGTGTTGCTTGTGATGAGCACCTGTCATCATCTATATATTATCTCTAGCTTTTCATGGCAATGCACCACCATCGTGTCTCAAAAATATCATTAATTGTCTTGTCAATGTATGCTTGTTTTAATTACTGAAGAAAATAAAGTCATTGATTTAAAGTTTATTAGTGAATGTCTAAAGAGCCCTTCCCACTTGATCGTAAAATCTGCTAGATTTTGTGACAACCTAAATATTAATAATTTTTTTTTACTGAATTCTCATCAATTCGTCGAAAACCATTTGAAATACATTTATTATTAAAAATGATTTGTAATGATATATCATACTATATCACTTTTTAATTCCTTCTCTATTTACCAATGGCCGCACTATACCGAGTACGTCGGTTATCGCGAGAGAACAGCATCAAAACAATGTTAGGTGACCGCTGAGCAATCATGTCCTGCCCGACTATTTTTTTTTATTTTTTTGTGTACTTCAAAAGATATATTACGGTCAGTATTGTCCATACCCATAAGAAAGGAAACGTATCAAGACTAAATTCTACGAGTAGTTCTCACTCGATAAGTTAAAATAAGAAATGGTCCACAGGTTAAATAATTAAAATTTTTAATTTTTGAGAATGGTTCTCATTCTTAATCAAGTAGTATCGTATTTTAAGACCTTATGATTTTTAAACTAATCGGTTTCAAGAAAATTTTATAAAAATTTGTATCTGGCTTTTTGATAAGAAATAAGCAGTAATGTTGTTTATTGCTTACTGATTTCTTGTCAATTGATTTTAGACAATGACTTTAGACAAAACAATTTGTAAACAAGAAATTTATATTTAAATGTAAACTACTTACGATTTATGAATTGGGTAAGTATACTAAAAAATTATATCTTTAAATATAAGATTGTCACGTATCATCATAAGCAGGTTGAGTGGTGACTTGTAAATTTAATTGACACTGATGGAAATTTGCTTTGGCGTTGTATGATTTACATGATTTCAGTCATGGAATCAGCTTTCGCACTGTGCATTAATTTATCCATACAAAAAATAAGTGACAAACAAATAGAAATCTGTTAACAGATTAGCTTTGTCATTATTTTAATGTAAAATGAAGATTCAGCACAATCTACCAATCTCAAAACGGGACGATATTTCACTTTATGTTTAGTTGTAGGTGATTCGACTGATACACATGTGGTATCGATATTAAAAATGCTAATACACAGTAGGCTTTTAATGAATACATTCTAACAGCTATTCATACAAATAACTTTTAATAATCTTTTATATATTTGGCATAGTATTGTAAGAATGAGATACTTCTAATAAAGATTACTTTAAATATAGAATATTACTTAAAAGCAGTAACAAAAACTAAATTTCCAGAATAAGAGTTAGGCCTCAAATATAATTAAATATAACACGGGAAAAGTTTATTGGCTGCTGTCCGTGGCTATATTGTGTCAATTAGGATTTGCTTCCGGCGATCGGAGAACATGTAAGCTTATGGATTAACTCCAACGATGCAGCTAAAGTTTGCTTTCCACTTTCAGGTAAACAAGTTACTTCCTTCGTAGGGCGCCGTGTTGCTAATAATCTTCACTTTACTTTAATGTTCACTCCATAACAGTACCAACATGGTTTTGTCTCTTACAGTCTACTTATTAGATCTAATTATAACAAGTAAAATGATGAAAATTGCATTTTATTTTACTGTTTAGTTTTCTATCATCAATCATAGACAAACATTTTAATAACGATGCCACATAATACATTGTGTTGTGTTCTGCCATTGCTAGCTCTGTATTATTTTATACTAGTTGTACTCTTTACTGCACTGTATACATTGTACTGCCATCTTATTGCATACTGTATGTAAATTGGCTGCTTGCCGTTAATAATAAATAAATAAATAAATAAATAAAAAATTCCAATATTTTGTGATCCTTATAATTTTGCTCAACGTTAATCATTATATTCTGTTCGTAACTAACATGAAAAGGTAAAAATTACATTTTTACCAAAAGGTACAAATATTCCCTGTATATTTTAAAACATGTCCCAATCCTACTATAATTTAATACTTTCAAAGTATTCTGACACATATAAAATGAGTGGGAATGTACGGTGATTAGTATTTCTTACACTTTATGTACAGCACTCAGAACAGGTATCTGACGTTTCCTCGCGATAAAAACACAGTAACAAACGAGTTAAGGCAGCGAAACAATAAACAGCTGAGTGAATACAAGCTGTTGCCAAGCGTAGAAGGCCAAGTGATGGGCGCGGTGTGTTGAATATTCAAAAGTGAAAACTGTATCAATAATGGCATTCAACTCTCTCTCTTTCTCTTATTTTACAGCAATTTTGAAGTGATTTATTCAATATAGCACTTTTCTTTTTTATTACACCTTACTGCAATTTTTTGGTATTTTTAAGTATGTAGGCTACAGAAACAGATATATTGCGTTATTTTTAAAACTTTTATGCAGATACAGATTTTAATTACTTATCGAAAGATTATTTTCTAGAAATAAAAAGGACCAAGCCTAAGGAGTTTAAAACATCTATAATAATTACTTTGTTCTGTACCGTTTAGTGATATAAAATAGTAGAAATTAAGAATATAAGTTGGTGATAGTTCATTATTTTTTTAGACAATGAAATAAATTGGTTTTTTAAGAATCATTCATAACATTCATACCAAAATTTTTACCAAAAATTGTACTAGAATTTTCAGGTTATTTACAATAATGTTCGTTCTCACATATTTTGTTCCATAAATCGTAAGTTTTCCAGTTAGCGGGCGTGAAGTTCTAAATAATATAAAAAATTGAAATAATTATTGTGAATGCAATAACAACCTTAGTTTTAAATAGATTGACACCAAATAAGGTAGAGAGAGATACAGTAGATACACATACGAGATATTCCTAGCCTGTCTAAATCAATAAAACTTTTTAAGATGGCAGTTATTTATTTAAGTAAAATTTTAATTTCTTACATTTAATGACATAAATATAAATCGATAATTTACTTAAGACTTACAAGCAATTAGACATTTTATTTTTACTTATTTTATAATAACACCAAGATGGTGTGGTTCATAAGATGGTGACCGTTTAATGTTTTAGAAATACACAATTGAACCGTTACAATATTATCGTTTACGAACATAATTTCGGATTTGAAACTAAATAAAGTAAAAAGTTTTACGAACAAGTTTATATGTGTTCAAAAATGTTTGCCTTATAAGGGTTTAAAACTATAGTGTTTCTAAGGATTTTAAAACGTTACGATTATATTGACATAGCAAATTGAGAGGTTATTTGAATCATCGAATACAGTGTGGCTCTATTCATAACACTGATGAATGTACATCACTAATAAGATTACCATTTTCCAAAAATCTAGAAATAAGCTTGGTTTACTGGCTGCAAGGGCACTTCCCTGACCTTTACATTCTCTCCATTCCTCCCCTGACGATTTTAACTCTGCAATTGAAACAGCTGTTAGATCGCCGTTTACGAGAGAAAAACAACTTGATTTATCGTTAAGAGTTATTTAATTATTCATTCAACAGTATTAAGTGGGATTAAACCTCCGTTTGAACGCGTCTAACTGCATTGCTAAATAATGTACTTGATTTAATGTTTAGATTATTTCTAGATGTTTCGAAAGTAAATAACAAATGTATCCGCCTTTTTTATTGAGATTATTCATTCTTTATAAACTTGTCTATAAGAAAAATTTGTTATAATAATTATTTTAAACTTAATTTAGTATAAAAATAGACAAGTTGAGTCATTTACATGTAATTTGTGGTTGTTTTGACAGATCTTCATGGTCCATCATACCTGAAACTTTCGCCATCAGTTTTATTAGTAGCTAAATAGTATTCAGCTGACGAATCAAACTACAATCAGTATCAAGAGCGAGAATGTTTATGATCAATGACCTCACTATTTTTCAAATGCTCACAGATTTTTTTAGCTAGGAGGATAGCATTTATAAAACGTCTCTATTGAATAATTTTGGCGAATCTCTTAGAGATAGTTGAAACTCTACACATTTAATAATTTGATCAATTTATTAAAACAAGATAGAATGTAGGGATCAGGTATTTTCTCTATGATAAATATTCACCAGAATACGCCTGAAGACACAAATGTGACCTTTTATGGCACGTACATGAGTTTTAAGTGGTTACATGTTGTAAATAATATTTTAAAACATATTATTTTATTCAAATCAAAATTAAAAATCAAACTCTCTGGTTACGTTATTAATAATTAATGGAAATAACAATAAATCAATCAGTCACAAACCGCTTTGCCAAGCGTTAATTCCAGGAATATTTGTTTAAAAAATATCCCTTTAATAATAAAAACCTTTATGTGAAGAGAAAGAATAAAACATCTGTGACAAACTCGAATGTTTTAGAATTTTGGAAAAATTAATTATGTCTCGATTCCAAATTTTACTAATACTAAAAGGTTACTAATATTACAAACCTTACGGATTTCAGCGACGCGCGCAGACCTAGAGCATTATGAAAAAATAACGAGAACTTTCCACTCACTGGCTAGATTATTTAAGTTTAAGTCTTAACTTATAAGACCTGGCATTATGGAGTCTTCCATGGGCCTGAACATCCGGCTTCTGAATTCCTCTATTGTAAACACTACAAAGCTTGAAAACGTAAGTACAACCAATATTGTTTCTTACAATATCTAAGGTATTGCTATACATATATACCAGAGACACCAAGCTTTAATGTTTTATATATGACAGTTAGTGCAGTAAATTTATAATTTAGTTTTTGTTTAGAATGGCCGAAATTATTTCTCTCTGCTCCCACAGTAATTTTTCTAGTCTTCCACTAATCATAACGTAAACTGAAACTAACTGAGTTTGTAGAGGATACAATACAGTATTTTCATACCAATACAAACAGAAATTCATAGGTTATAATGTGATGCCTCAATATGATTTGGTGATTTATATATAATTTTGCATATCTTGAAGACAGAGAATAAAATAAGTGATAAAGAACACCAACACACAATGAAAATTACCTTGCCTTACCTTGTTGGTCACATTGATAGGCTTGAGAACATACAGAACCGCTTAATTCGTTTGATTGGGCTGCGGCTGGGCTTTGAGTACCGTAATGTGCCGACTGATGACCTTCGAGTTCAGTTTAACTTGGAACCTCTCCATTCAAGACGTATAGTTCATGATCTGCTTTTCTTGAAGAAGTTGATCTGCTCTGTCATTGATGCACCTGATCTGCTCGAATTGCTGGACTTCCGGGCATCACGTCATCTTCGTCACCCCCAGCTGTTTGCAAGGCGGCGCTACACCACACAGTACATATTTCACAGTGCTTTTCCACGTCTTCAACGCCTGGCAAACAACCTCCCCAGACATCTGGACTTCTTTAACATGAGCTGTGATGCCTTCAAGAGAGAGTTGAGACTGGCCTGTCATGACTTACATATCGTCTGAACTTTTACCCCATTATTCTTGTTGTGTTGCTCTGTTATTGTTTCTGCTTATCTTTTGTTACACATTTATAATTACGACTGTGCCTCTTGGTTATATATTTACATTTAACTTATTGCTTGCATTTGTTTGTTTTTATAGTTTTTTCTCTCTGTTGGTACCTATATATATTTTACTCTTGTTATTTATTTACAGTATTTTTGTATTATGTCAATATAAATTTATGTTGTTGTTAATGTAACACGTCTTCAACGCCTGGCAAACAACCTCCCCAGACATCTGGACTTCTTTAACATGAGCTGTGATGCCTTCAAGAGAGAGTTGAGACTGGCCTGTCATGACTTACATATCGTCTGAACTTTTTACCCCATTATTCTTGTTGTGTTGCTCTGTTATTGTTTCTGCTTATCTTTTGTTACACATTTATAATTACGACTGTGCCTCTTGGTTATATATTTACATTTAACTTATTGCTTGCATTTGTTGTTTTTATAGTTTTTTCTCTCTGTTGGTACCTATACAGGGTGATTCATGAAGTTCTCCCCCCACTTCTACAGCGCATTGTACTAGTAAAAATAATGAAAAAAATGTTATATAAACATAGGTCCGAAAACGCTTCGTTAGCGAGTTACAGCTAGCGAAAGATTTCGCCTGAATTCCTGGGTAAAGAGTAAAATAAAGCCATACTGAACTTTTGGAAAGGTTAATTAAGTAAGAAATATCGTGGATTCTTATGTATTTTTACCTGATAAAGCTAATAAAATAGGTTTCAGAACTGTACCTGTAGTAGTTTCTGAGGGATTAAGGGTTAAATGCAAAAAAATGGGGCACGAAACAATGTTTTTTTTAAGTTTGATGTACAATAACTTTGTTAAATTGGTAATAAATACATAAAATCAACAAAAATTAATTGTAGAGAATTTAATTCTGAGAAAAATTGATATAATCAAAGTCTAAAATAAAACAGAAATAAGTACAAAAAAATCGATTTTATTCAGTATAATACATTACTAGCTGTAAAGAAATACCGTACGGTATTTAGTTAAAATAAAACAAAAACAAAATGTTTGTTCCTTAATGATGAGATAAATTGAAAAAAAAAAGATTAACTGTTAAATAAATTTGTTTGTAAATAAAAATATCATGTTTTATTACGTTGTATGTTTTTTTATAAAAATTTACATCAAATGTTCGAAAATAAATGAAGCAAACATTTTCCCATTATTGTTTACTAATCATCGAAATGCAGTTTTTTGTTTTTATTAATTTCTAAGTTGGTAACGCACGAATAACAGCTGATTCAACAATGATATTCTGTACTGTTACGTTAGAACTGTGTATTAGTGGTGTTTTGCAAGCTACAGCAGGAGATCGGGTTCTGTGAATCGTGTTATTAAATGCAATTTTTTTGTGAGTTATAATTCGATTGTTTATTCAGCGAAAAAAATGCCTTACTTATTTACATCAGAGGAATACGCTGATATGGTTTTTATTTTGGGTTACTGTAATGGTAATGCTAGAGCTGCTGTAGAAGAATATGAACTACGTTACCCTAATAGGAGGATTCCAGATACCAAATAATTTCAGGAACTTTTCGTTCTCTTAGGGAAACAGGATCACTACCAAGTACTAGAACCAATTATGAACGAGCTGTCCAACTTGATGATGATATTGTTATTAATGCTGTTCATCGCAGTCCAGGTGTAAGTACACGACGTATTTCTAGGCGGATAGGAGTTTCGCAGTCAACGGTGTGGAGGTCACTTAATCGAAACAAATTTTATCCGGAACATCTACAGCTAGGGGATGGTCCGCTTCGCTTGGAGTTTTGCAACTTTTTGAATATTAATAATCAACTCTACAAGCGTATTTTGTTTACGGATGAGGCACAATTCACTCGGGATGGTGTCAATAACTTGCACAATGAACACTCATGGGCAGAAGAAAATCCACATGAGGTAGTGGAACAGAACTTTCAACACCGATTTAGCGTCAATGTCTGGTGTGGCCTTTTGCACAATCGGCTGATTGGACCTTTCATATTACCTGGACGCCTAAATGCTGAGTTCTATTTGCATTTCCTTCAAGAAGAGTTGCCGCAGCTGTTAGAGAATGTTCCTTTACATCTCAGACAAAATTTGTACTTCCAGCATGACGGAGCACCTCCCCACTTTTCACGTGCCGTTTCTGCTTACTTAAATCATCAATTTCCTGGACACTGGATTAGTCGTGGAGGGCCTCACCCTTGGCCACCAAGATCACCAGATCTATCTCCATTGGATTATTGCATCTGGGGATGGATGAAAGACATTGTATACAAGACAAAAGTGAATTCTCGTGATGAATTAATTGCCCGTTTTATGGATTCGTCTGTGCAGATACAGGGAAGTCCTGAAAAATTAAGAGACGCAACAAAAGCAATACACAAACGTGCTGCAAAATGTATTGATAATGATGGCCTCATTTTCGAACATCTATTATAAAAAGGTGCGTACGGTTGGCCCAACCTGATTAATTTTGCTTAAAACTAGTAATGTATTATACTGAATAAAACTGCATTTCGATGATTAGTAAACAATAATGGGGAAAATGTTTGCTTCATTTATTTTCGAACATTTGATGTAAATTTTTATAAAAAAACATACAACGTAATAAAACATGATATTTTTATTTACAAACAAATTTATTTAACAGTTAATCTTTTTTTTCAATTTATCTCATCATTAAGGAACAAACATTTTGTTTTTGTTTTATTTTAACTAAATACCGTACGGTATTTCTTTACAGCTAGTAATGTATTATACTGAATAAAATCGATTTTTTTGTACTTATTTCTGTTTTATTTTAGACTTTGATTATATCAATTTTCTCAGAATTAAATTCTCTACAATTAATTTTTGTTGATTTTATGTATTTATTACCAATTTAACAAAGTTATTGTACATCAAACTTAAAAAAACATTGTTTCGTGCCCCAATTTTTTGCATTTAAACCCTGAATCCCTCAAAAACTACTACAGGTACAGTTCTGAAACCTATTTTATTAGCTTTATCAGGTAAAAATACATAAGAATCCACGATATTTCTTACTTAATTAACCTTTCCAAAAGTTCAGTATGGCTTTATTTTACTCTTTACCCAGGAATTCAGGCGAAATCTTTCGCTAGCTGTAACTCGCTAACGAAGCGTTTTCGGACCTATGTTTATATAACATTTTTTCATTATTTTTACTAGTACAATGTGCTGTAGAAGTGGGGGGAGAACTTCATGAATCACCCTGTATATATTTTACTCTTGTTATTTATTTACAGTATTTTTCCCCATTGTTGTTTACTTTATATAGTTTATTTGCACAGTTACTATTTATCTCTTTATTTATTCATATGTCACGTCTTAGACAATAATGTGCATGCATTTAAGTTATATATTTTTAATTTTTTTCCAATTTTTTTTTATTTACCACTATCAGTCATTAATGTCAATATTTTTTACTCTTGTTACTCATTTAAAGTTTATCTTTCATTGTTGTTAATAATTTTTATAGTTTTATTTGCACTGTTATTGTTTGTCTGTTTGTTCCCCCATATGGTATCACATCTTACAGTAGTGTATTTAAGTTAATATTATCACTAATTTATTATATACTTTCACTAATTTTTAATATAATTTATACTCTCTTATTACAATTAATTATACGTTAGTTATGCCTAGATCTGATTTAGAGTCCAGTTGCATGTTTGGTTTGGCCCTTTTGTTTAAGAATGATTTTAATCCTATTATAAGTTAACAAATGTAAATTGGTTTTTGACCGTTGGAAGGAAATAAATAAATAAATATAAATAAATAAGATGAATACTTCTTGTTTGAGTTAGAGAAAATAATTAGATTCTTCTTTTATAAAGAATTAAAAATGCCTTTATTGTTAAAACCACGCAGGACACTGAATACGTTAATGTTGTAGCGCCTTTTAAAAGGGTCAGAAATGTATACATAGGTATTGCTTGGTACCACAATAGTATAGGCTATATATTTTATGTTACTACGGCAGGATCGAAAAATTCTGTGATTCCATGTTTGCTGCGAATAAGAACATCTAAGATTTCAGTGTATAGGGATATACATAAACAGTGTATAAGTATTTTAGAAACAGACTGCAACATGCAAATATATGATAAAGGAAATACCAATATCAGAATCCGACCTTCCGCACCCCTCGTGCAATCCAGCTCGTAACCCTGAGGTGTGCTTGGACTGTTCTGTTTGGACTGAAATTTATGCCTTGGGCTTGTTTCGATTTACAGGATCCAAGTCAAATAAAGGACAATACAAACCTTTTTAGTTTGGAAACTCTTGAAATAATTGAGAAATGGACATACTCAATTCCTGCAAACATCGTCGCTATTATGAGAAGGGGTTTCTTGTTAATTAATCATTAATATTGTTACATAATCTAAGAGAATATTACATGCGTCGATACATAAATAAGAGAATAAGACAAAAACAAGACAGAAAAGCAATCTGTTAGTCGTCAGTTTCTTTCTAAGTATTCCTAGAGGGTGTTGTAGTAAGGGTGTTCTCGGAGCCAGTGCTTCAGTTGCCGTCCAAAACTGCTGTCGTTTTGTCTTCTTCAGTTCTTCTGGAAGGGCATTCCAGAGCTTTGCCCCTGCATATGTCGGATTCTTCTCTGTGGATGCGAGATGATGTACTGGGAGGCAATAATTCAAGGCGTGGCGGGTGTCGTAGTTGTAATAGACTCAGGGAATTTGAGGTGTATTTGTGTGACAGTCTCCAGGATATAGAGATTAACTATGGTGAGAATCTTCAAATCCTGGAATGCCTGCCTGCAGGATTCTCTTGCTTGTAAATTTGCAAGGATGCGGATGACTCTTTTTTGATGGACAAGTACCCGCTGCAGATTGCCCCTTGTGGTGCCTCCCCAGACTACTATTCCATATCGGAGATGAGTCTCATAGAGAGCATAGTAGGCAGTTTTAACTGTTACGGTGTCACTGATGTGTTTCATCCTGCGTATTACATATAGTCCCGCACTGAGCTTTTTGCAAAGAAAGTCTATGTGTTGGGTCCATGCCAGTGTGTCATCAATTACCACCCCGAGATATTTTGAAGTACTGCTCTAGTCCACTTCAGGCAGTCTTCCAGTTGTGTCTTTATGCCTTCCTAGAACTAGCTGCTTCGTCTTTTTCTCATTCACGACAAGGTCATTACCATGACAGTATTGCACTGCCATGTTGACGGCAGTATAAGCAGCTATTTCAAGGTCTTCTTGTTGTTTTTTACTCAGTAGGAGCACAGTGTCATCAGCATACATTACTGTGCTGCTGTAGTTTTCCATGTATCGGGGGAAGTCATTGGTGTACAGAATGAAAAGGACTGGCCCGAGCACAGATCCCTGGGGCACTCCTCGGGTGACGGTTTGCAGCCCTGATGTTGTTTGGCGTGTTAAACCCCTGGTTGTGTACTTCACCTCAGTCATCTGTCTTCGTCCGGTGAGATAACTTCTGAACCAGTTAAGAGCTTGTCCTTGTATCCCAAGAGTAGTTAGTTTTGATAAGAGATGGTCATGGCTAAAGCAGTCGAAAGCTTTACTATAGTCAAGCAAGATGGCAGTGGATGTGTTTCCGTCTTCCAATTGGTCAGCCAAAAACACCACTAGACCTATCAGTGCTGTTATTGTTGATTTGCCTGGCAGGAAAACCATGTTGTTCAGGTGTCAGTAGCTGGTTAATTGATAGGTGGTGTATGAGTCTGGACAGCACAAGTTTTTCAATTAATTTTGAGAAGGTGGGTATCAATGATATCGGGCGGTAGTTGGCTGTTTGAGTAGTGGGTCCCTGTTTGTATTTTAGATAAACTTTGGCTATTTTTAGTGCAGATGGGAAAATTCCTGAATTGAATGATTTGTTGATAATATCCATTAGGGGATCAATTAGTTCTTCTTTACATGTTTTCAAAAGTTTTGTGGAGATATTGTCGTAGCCAGCGGAGCTCTTTGGCTTTAGAGATTGGATGAGTTTGCTAGTTCCTGTCTATTGGTGGGATGTAGTATTAGGGTTGGAATGTTCAGGTTTTCAGCTGGCAATATCTTTCATTTGTCAAGTTGTCCACTTAATTGAAGCGTTTCATTGGCATTATTTGTAAAGAAGGTGTTAAGGTGGTCTGCAATCAGTCTTGGGTTTTTGCTTTCTTGTCCATTAATGTCTAGAGAAGAGGGTAGGGTTTTTACTTCTTTTGAGTTTCTTTCAGAGTTTATAATCTTCCATAGTGCTTTTGATTTGTTATCAGCTTTTGATATTGCATCTATGTGATCTTGCCGCCTTAGTTGTTTCAGCCTCAGATCATACTCTTGTTTGAGCTGTGCTGCATAGTTTTCACTTCCCGTAGTATTATATAACTCTTGAGCTTTAAGGAATTCTCTCTTTATTTGCATTGCGGTCTGGTCTGTTACAATGTGTTTGGGCTTTTTGTTTCTTTGCCGAATTAGCGGAAACGTGATATTTCCGTACAATAAATATAATTATAATAAATATATAATTATAATTAAAATTATATAACTACCTTAGAGGAAAGCATGTTTTGTATAAATAGGTACATTCATTAATAAACCAAACTAAAAAGTTTAGTTGTAGTTTCAATGCTAAATTCACAGTTGTGTGTATATATCTAAATATTACTAAAATAATAATTTCGAAATCATTCCAGGTCAATGAGGGTTAGATATATTGTCAAATTTTTATTTATTAAACTAAGAAGTATTTATGTACACATATTATCTCAAGTGTATATAATATGTACACTTATACTGTACGTGTTTATGATATACAGCATGTTGTGTTCGTGGGGGTGCTAAAGTACGTTAATTTACTTTCTTCTCGTTTAGATTACTAATAAAGTGGTAAGTTATCAGTTTATAATAAAAATATTGGTTAAGAACACTTATTGAATTGTTTAAGTGCTCAGTTTAACTATTCTTATTTATACTGATCTTATATCACATATCTTGATTAAAACAGATGGTCATCCATTGAAGCGAAGAGATGTTATGGATTTATTAAGCTTATAGTAATAATCCACCAATAACTGAGCGTTGATAAAACTTAAAAAGAGTTACTTTAACAAATTAGGTTAATGTTCAGGAAGTACCTGATGTCCAATTAACAATTACGTCCAATATTGTTAATATTACACTAACAAAATTTCTGTGCTGATGAGCACTCACTACTTCATCAAAGTAAAGATTGGTAATTTTGATAATAACCTAACAACAATTTTCTACCTGGAAGTTGGTATTTCCTAAAATGAGAGAGCACTGTCTAAGGATCCAGAACTCCTGTTGCAGGTATCTTATAATTCAATCCTGAATTGGTCGGTGTACCGTATATCATTAATTGCCTAATACGGCAATTCTATTCTTTAATTTAATTTTTAAGTTTCTCCAACATTCTTATTTTTGGAAATAAGTAGGAAAATAAAATGAAAATCGAGAACAGAATAATTAAAGTAACGTGTGTTTAATCAACAACTTATAAAATTTTAGCAAGATTTATATCAAAAATAAACATTCTAACAATAGTCCATTTTTACTAGTTTTTTAATGAGTAATGTAATTTAATAAACATGTAATTTATTATCGCATCCAAGTTATAAATTAATAAGACTCATGGTCAGAAACAGTGCTATAGTTTTATAATGACTCATTATTAACAAAAACCTAATTTGAAAAAATGTTTTCATTATATGTAGACTGTATATATATATATATATATATATATATATATATATCACTTGACATTAGTTCATATACAACGAGTTTTCATGTTACGATATACGGTAGCTACAATATGAGACCCAACTTTGTGTTTGGATCTGAGAAATACAAGGAAAAGTAGAAGATAAATGTTGTTTTAAAAGAGTGGCCCGTGTTTCAGATTGCGACCATTTATCTAGAGCTGGACCATACAGTCTGACAATATATTAACAGTCTGTGCTACTATACCACGGGCTGTACTCTTTTTACTTGTTTTGCTAGCTCTAGTCCCACAATTACTATATTATTATTCTAGCGTTGCTTCCACTATTTGAGATTCTAATATGGTTATGTCTGAATGGTGTTGTCTCTGCCTTTGAACTATAATACATGTTATGCAAAAACAAAATAAAACTTATCAATAACCTTCATCAAGTTAAAATCTAGGAATTGAAGTAATCAATATGAAAAATAGCTTACACACAAGTAAGTTGGTATAAATCTAATTCTGATGGTATTTCTTTGATTCCACATAGCATTATGAAAGATTAATGATATTTATATCCTTCCAAATTTCTATTTTGTAGGAACTCCAAACTATTGGATATTTAATGCATTCAATACCTCACTTTAAATCCATTAGAATTTTTTTGCTTCCCTGTATGTTATCCATGATATATATGCGTGTGTTTGTGTGAAAATTTTGAATAGAATATAAATTTTCCTGAATAAGATTAAATAACATCAGCAAGTCCGCCACCTCAGTCCTAACCCCTTCAAGTGCAGCGTAGTTTACTGTGGCAGCAAGCTGTGGGAGCAAGTGTCTGTGCCTGTACAGGACTCTCAGCCACATTACCAATTCGAACTGAGATTATGGGAAAAGGTGACCCCATAGAGTTTGCAAACTTTACATTCTTTTAAGAACATTTACTGCTCCAGACGTCATAATTCAAATAGCCATAGTAATGAACGTTTTCTTTATTAGTTTCATACCATGATTAACATCTCCATGCAAATGTGTGTAGATCAAACTTTAAATACCACTGGCCCATACGGCTTGAACCAAGATAATGCAAGACTCAAATATATGATAAATGAAACAGATACAAAAAATACATACCACAAAATTATTCATTCAAAACCAGCAGTGGGTTGATACAAATCATTTTAGTGTGAGTTAATTTCACTCAAACTGACAGCTAGGGAAACTAGGGAAATTAATGATCTAAAGTTGTGTTTTATAAACATTTACATTAAACATTAATTAATAATTTCAATTCAAAGTGTTCTAGAGGAGGTTTAATTATAATTTTGTATAGGAAATGTATAATAGCGTTTGGCCGTAAAATTAAACAATTCTTTAAATTCAAATAAATATTAAATATTGGTAAAATGTATTTGTCTCGAGTATTTTATCTATTGATCAAATAGGAACAAAATTATCGTATCGGATACTTAACTAAAGGTTCACTATTCAAGGTTTTGTCGAAATATTATATTTAGAAATTAATAGCATTAGGCAATCACACAAAATATTTCATAAATATTTGTGTAATAGACTTAAAAAGCACCCTTGCGAACGATTAGATCTCAAACAAACCAAGGCTGGAGAGTAAACACTTAAGTAAATTAAACCGCTCGTGTTTTAAAAACACCGACCTCATTTCCCTTGATTTAAATTTTTTTTCTGAAATACTCGGAGTGTTTACCACCTAAAAAGGTGAAGCAAATTGTTTCATGAATACTCGAACTCAATATTTTAAACGTTATTTATACGTAGAGATTATTTATAAATTGCAATGCTTGTACAATTATATACTGACAAAATATACGTACCTCAATTGAAAGTTTTATTTTTTAATGCATAAAAATTACCTGATCATTAGCAATGCCTATTGCGCGAGGGATTGAAAATACCATTTATTTCTGTCACAATATCTGGAGAAAAACTTAACAAAATAAACTTGCGTGAAGCTTCATTTCTGTATAAGTATCTTCATTCTCGTAACATTGAATTCAATGATTGCATGTCATTCGATGAATTCGGCTGAGCGTAAGCAAAAGTTTTTACACTAGGCCTACGGGTAACCATTATTGCAACGAGAAAATCGTATAATTAATAAATGTTTATAACCACCCTCAGCAAAGCACGTGGAGTCGCATGTATCTGTTTTATTATGATATGTAAAATGCTAACTATACAAGATATAAACATACAATAGAAAATGGCACTATTGCAAATTGCCTCGGAAGCGAGAAATACCCAAACAGACAAAACGGGCTCCCCACACAGAAATAGATAGACGACTCAGGGCTTGTTACGAACAATCACTAGAACAAACCATGGTACATAACGTGTTTTCTGTCATGCAATGAGAGAGCTCAAGACGAGTCTAGTGGCCTTACATTGTTAAAGAAAACATGTATAAATATTATATGATAAGAGCAATAAATCCTATAGCCTCTAGGAATTGAAGCATTTAAATGTGTATTATAACGTGTTTTTTTTAATATTTTTAAAAAATTTGGTTTAGGCCATTTGTTTCTCTTTCAAAATAACTTTTTAAAATTAAGAATACAAAATTACTTTGCTATAAAATTTCTTGTACTTTTATCCTAAGTTTATACGAAGAATTTTAAGCTG
Source organism: Homalodisca vitripennis (assembly GCF_021130785.1). NCBI lineage: Eukaryota > Metazoa > Arthropoda > Insecta > Hemiptera > Cicadellidae > Homalodisca > Homalodisca vitripennis. Next base: position 90,045 of record NW_025778566.1, read on the forward strand.
CGCAATCGAAATACAATTATAAAACGTCTAAAACGTTCATTGGGTGGGATAATGATTTCATTGGAGCCGATTCTGAAAATTCAACTAATAATAAAACCCAAAGTATCAAACAGGTTAGCGATTTGTAATAAACCAATTTAGAGTCACAGTATGGCTTTAAGAAGTTCATCTAGCATGAACTCCAATAATGAACTCATTTTTTGCCTACATATTGTTTCTGTTGTGACGAACATAATTTACTATTGACCTCTGGTCTGTTCTATTTAATTGAACGTTAAGTGCAAAGGTATTGCGATGTGTATTCTGTAGTTCAGTATTAGTAATTAGTGTTCAGTTTTTATTAAGCGTTATAGTTTATAGTTAGCGTTTATGGAACAGGCACACAACACGGTTGTTTTAGTAGTTCCTCATTATTTATTTATTAGTAAATGCATTAGTTTAGTCATTTACCTGAGGAAGAGATAAAATTGCAGATTTTAAAACGGATCACTGAACGATGACAAATGTCCAAAAATCCTGTTTCCTTTATATATTTTTTCTATTAGCTCAATACCAATACTATAACTAACAGTTTAGTATTACTCAAGCCAAATAACCAATAGTATATATTATTATGGAGTAAGTTACTTTAAGAATAAGAACATTGCACATTGGTTTATTAACAAGGTATCAGGCGGTGCACTGAAAAAGTAGTATGGGTGAGAGCACAATTTTCAGCACAACTTTTAGTGTAAAAGTAACTACGATTAACGTAGTTGCCAATTAGGTATCTTCTGAACATAAACCTAATTAGTTTATAACAACTCTCTTCAGTTCTGTCGGCACGCAGATCTTGTTGGGATTGTTCTAATAAGCTTATTTCATTCGTAAACTCCTTCGCTACAGTGGATCATCATTACTATTTAATTTAACTATTTAATAAAAATATTTGATAATTGACTAATTCAGTGAACGTTCTTAACTAATACTATAACACACTTCAATTAATAACCACTATATTAGAAATTTATTTGTGTAGTATCTAAAGTAGCATGATTAATAGCCCCGTGAAAATAGCATGGTGTATCTCATAAACATGTAAACATTAAGCACAAAAATACTTTTTTATTCAACAAACAAACTAACATGATTTTTAGATCGCCCTGACTGACTGGGAATGATTTTGATAAATAATTTTAGAAATTTTTATAAACAACTTTGTATATTGTATTATGACTTTAACTTCAACGTTTTACTTTCTTTTATAAATTTACTTATTTACGAAAACTCGCTTTTATTAAGGTAGTTAAATTATTTAAACGGTAACTTAATTGATTATGTAAGAACTCACTTATTTAAAGAGGTTTAAAAGTATAATGTTCGTTTATACTTTATTTGAGTTGGATCCTGTAAGTGGAAGCAAATCCAATACATAAATTTCAGTCCAAAGAGAACATTTGCAAGCATACCTCGGGGTTGCAAGCTCGGATGAAGGGGAGGGGATCTGATATTGGTATTTTCCCTATCATATATTTTTATGCTGCAGTCTGTTCGTAAAATACCTTATGCAAATCCATATAAACTAAAATGATTTTCTTCTTCAGCAAACATGAAGTTACAGAATTTCTTGACCCTGCCATAATAACATAAAATATGTAGCCTACAATACTGTGATATTGGTACGTAATAAAATCTGCATACATATTCTAAGAATATTCTAGACTAAGAAGTCTTTTTCTTAGATATTACATCTTAAAGTATATGGATATTATCATTGTATGCACTAGACGTCTTATATACTAACTTCCACGCCTAATTAAATTCCTCTAATAAAATGATATGCTCAAACTATGCTCAAATTTTTGAATCCATTCATATTGAACACAGAAACATACTGCGAGTCCGAATTTAATGAATATAACTCAACTTTCTGACTAGCTTAGAAAATTGTTTAAGTTAAAACTTTGTTTGAGAAATAATCAACATTTATAACAATTCCGTCTAACATTTGAGATTGATAGATTAGGTGTAGTACTATTATATTGATTATTTCTCATTAATCTATAGTTTACTTCGTATTAGAACGTGAAAACGGTTGGATATTAAAATATAAATCCTAAAAATAAAATATATATTTTAACGTAAATAAATTTGAAAACCATACCATACTAGGAGTTTCCTCCAAAATGACACCTGCATTATATGTTCACCGAGAAGGTGGGTTACCACTAAAAGAAACACACGGTTTTAATTTATTTCCAAACAAATGTCGTACACTGAATAGATTTTTATTAATCATTTGCATATTCATGATTTTAAATATTTATTTTTGTATAGCTCTCTCTCTCTCTTGTATTAGTTTTCATTCTAAAGAAGTAAACAGATTACCTATTTAATCACCACTTCAAACACAACACTACAAAGTGAGTTGCGATATTTAGAATTATCAATCGATACGAACATATTCTGGCTACATACCTGATAATGTGTCTAAAATATACAAAAACTGTTGAAAAATCTGAGTATTTACCGTAGTAAACTAGTTAATTATTACCACCTTGTATTAATTTTATTCTACAAATAAATGGATAAATATTTCATTTCAAAACTATAAAAATAAAAAAAATTAACTATACCAATATGTATTTGGCGACACAATACCTGTTCAGTCAGGTATCAATTTTACAAATACACATTTAATTTATATAAACAACCGCACTTTGAGTATGCAGTTAAAACTCCCTATATATATATCCTTTTATGAATAAAAATAAAAATCTCAACTTAATCAAAAACCAGCTGTCTTATTATTTGTATGAACTGTATTATGCTATCATTATCATTATTTTCTTTGTTGATAAGTATGGCTAAATTCGCTAAAAAGATACCTATATATTATAGTTATGTACGAAATCAGTAATAGATTGTCCTATGTTCATTGTAATACACTATCGCAAATATCCATAATTATTGTGATTTCCATTCTATGTACTGCTTAAGGTAGTATTTTGAAAAGCAGTGTTTCATTGATTCTTACATTTTACATTTTTAAATATATAGTGGGTAAATATTCTTGATTCACTTATGGCCATTAACAGTTATTTTATAATATATAATCGCAAAAAAATCATGTTGTTTCATTTTTGTAGTAAACATGACTGTTATTTTTTTTCCCCCTAAAACATACAAAGTTTATTTTTTCTATCATATAAAATCCACATGTTTATTGCATTCTCACCTAAAATTATATACAATACAGTGTTTAACTATAAGGAAGTTCTTTTAGTCCAGGAAAGCTACGTAAACGTATCTAAAGCCTAGCTTAGCCCTTACTATGAACAGAGAGTAATGCATTAGCCGGTATTGGAACTGAAGGAAGCGAGGGGAACGATTTACTGCCTTTAGATTAAAGTGTTTGCTTACACCCGACATTATCGCCTCTCTACGCCTTCCTTCGTGTAATAAGAGAAGATTAAAAACATATAGTCATTAAAATTGTATAACTGTGTTTTAAAAATTAGACAATTTACAATAAATTAGGAATTTCAATGTGCTTATCGCATAAAAAGTACTAGATTAATTTATTGGTTCAATACTTGGATCAATTTGATTCCATACTTAATATGTGGCGCAAACCGTAAGTTATTATAATCGTACAATTATGTAAAATAGAATTTAAAAAAGAAGCAAACTCTTAATATCTTCACAATGACGGTCAATTTTCGGATATTGTATATTTTTTTATAATAACTGCCAAAAGCGTAAAAATTCTACGGTAAACATTTAAGTGTAACAAAAAAATACGTTGGCTATGGAATTTTGCAAAAATAATTTCAAATGTGTATTTACAATATTTATCCATGCACCCCAAGGGGTACCCAAAAAGTTAATTTACCTAAAATAATTAAGCAATTGTGCGCCCGAAGGAATACATAACAGTCTGAGGTATTTATCTAGGCTCGGGTTCATATTAACAAACCAATGAGATAGAAAAACAGTAAAAAACTCCCGATCGGGTACAGATTGCGTGTACCCGATGGAATACACATTTACGTGAACGAGCAAATTTAAATATCTTGTTTAAATGTAAACTGTAAAAATAATAATTATAAGATATTTTAACACAATCACCATTCAATGAATTGGTATACGACCAAATTATTTGTATATTGTCAGCCTAATGAGTTGATTGGATTCAATGATGCTCAGTTTGATGGTTCGTTTTGACGCTCCATTAATTTATTAAGTTGGTTTTTGTCAGCCTACTGAGTGATTGGATTCAATGATGCTCAGTTTGATTGTTGGTTTGACGCTCCATTAATTTATTAAGTTGGTTTTGTCAGCCTACTGAGTGATTGGATTCAATGATGCTCAGTTTGATTGGTTGGTTTTGACGCTCAATTAATTTATTAAGTTGGTTTTTGTCAGCCTACTGAGTGATTGGATTCAATGATGCTTCAGTTTGATGGTTGGTTTGACGCTCAATTAATTTATTAAGTTGGTTTTTGTCAGCCTACTGAGTGATTGGATTCAATGATGCTCAGTTTGATGGTTCGTTTGACGCTCTCCATTAATTTATTAAGTTGGTTTTGTCAGCCTACTGAGTGATTGGATTCAATGATGCTCAGTTTGATGGTTGGTTTGACGCTCCATTAATTTATTAAGTTGGTTTTGTCAGCCTACTGAGTGATTGGATTCAATGATGCTCAGTTTGATGGTTGGTTTGACGCTCCATTAATTTATTAAGTTGGTTTTGTCAGCCTACTGAGTGATTGGATTTAATGATGCTCAGTTTGATGGTTGGTTTGACGCTCCATTAATTTATTAAGTTTGGTTTTGTCAGCCTACTGAGTGATTGGATTCAATTATGCTCAGTTTGATGGTTCGTTTGACGCTCCATTAATTTATTAAGTTGGTTTTGTCAGCCTACTGAGTGATTGGATTTAATGATGCTCAGTTTTGATGGTTGGTTTGACGCTCCATTAATTTATTAAGTTGGTTTTGTCAGCCTACTGAGTGATTGGATTCAATGATGCTCAGTTTGATGGTTCGTTTGACGCTCCATTAATTTATTAAGTTGGTTTTGTCAGCCTACTGAGTGATTGGATTCAATGACGCCTCAGTTTGATGGTTGGTTTGACGCTCCATTTATTCATTAAGATGGTTTTTCATAGCAATATTTTGCTAATAAAAGCCTGTACACCAAGTCACCAAACGATAATGGTTGTACTTCCAGGGGCAGTTAGCCTTCATGTGCTAGTATTTCTCTTAAAATCTTAAAGCATTACATCATTCAGTCTCTTTTATAAAGTCTGTACTTGCTCTAGATAGATTGTAGCAATGTCAACCGTGGCCATTACAATAATATTTATGTTTGACCTTTCCTTCCATTTTACCAAAACATATATGAGTCGAACCAATTCCAAAACTCACTAACTCCAAAATTTTTGAAATTGAGGTTTTTATAGTATTTGGCAGTATTTGGGGAGTTTTATAAGGTAGCAAAAGATCTTGTTCCAAAACTCTCTAATTCTTATGGAAATATCAATGTAAAAAACTGCAACTGCAACAAAACTCTCTAAATCCAATCCCTTTGCTGAAATAAAAACTCGCTAATTCATCTTCCTCCATTACTGTTTCAAAACTCTCTAACTCCAGGCTTCAACTAGCACACTTCAAGGCAGTACTGCAACCAAAACTGACTAATTCCTAATCTATATGATAGTCATTGGCAACATATTCTTCAAAACAGAAAGTGGGCAGTTCCTTCAAAATAGTTATTATTTTGTGTTTATATATTGGCTACACTGTACAGCAGTGCATCTTGGGAAATTGTTTGTTTACTTCATTAGTTATTTCTGTTTTGTACAATATGGCTGATCCAGAGGTAACCTTATTACAAAGCGGTAATGTTGAACCAATGCCTGACAATTCCACGAGAAAGAGAAAAAGAAGAGTAGATAACTGGAAGAAAACCAAGGACAAAAAGATATTTATTACAGGACAACATAATTAAATTTGTATGTTTATCCAATGATGACATAACCTAAAACCCTTTAACTGTACACTAACATTTTCACAGCATTGATTGTTTTTATGATATCGGCTTGTATTTTATTTCTGTTTTAAATACTGGTTATTTAATTAGCTTACGGAATATGATTTGTTTCAGACACTCCGCTCAAGGATTCCCAAATATTCCAACTTGTGGACATCGTGAAAGAGCTAACGGATCCAAGCACTGTTATGACTGTTCCCGTCTTAATATGCAGGACATAAGACGTTTTCATCAGGGGTTTCTACAAATCTTTGCAATAAAATTGACCAAGATCAATTTATACTGAGGTACGCCAAAGGAAAAGTTCCAAAAAAGACATCGGCTTCAAGGTCCTCATTCTTCTGAAAGAGGTATGGCTATTGAATATTTCATACCATCATACCGCAATGAAGGAGGAAGTGAATTGGTAAAAGTTTGCCAAAAGGCTTTTTTAGATATTTTAAATATTTCAAAATTTAGAGTACAAAGATTGTGCCGTATTGTGTTTTCAAACTGGCGAATCGCCAAAAGAACTTCGAGGTGGAGACCATCGTTTCTAAAAAGTCTGAGGAAAAACTATCCAAAGTAAAAACCTTTATTGAGGCTCTACAACCTGTTAGAGTCACATTATTGCCGAGGGAAATCCAGACGGCAGTACCTAGCAAGTCATTTAAGTATCTCTAGTCTGTGGAAATCGTTACAACAACACTACTGAAAATGAGTTTAAAGTCAAGTATGAGGACTTTAGGAAAATATTTGTAGAGAATTATAATGTAGGGTTTGGGTCACCAGCAACAGACCAGTGTTCTCAATGTCTTAAGCTGAAAGAGAAGATTCTATCTGTGGTAGATTTTGAAGAAAAGGGGAAAACTGAAAATAGAATTACAAGTTCACAAAAAAAGAGGTAAGATGTTTTTTGAGCTATTGCAATCTGAAGAGGCTGGGACAATCACGTTTTCATTCGACTGCCAAAAAAAATCTAATTTTTCCTAAGTTGACTGATCAAGCTGCTTATTTCTTACGACAGTTTTATGTATATAATTTTTACAATGTGTCTCGGTTCTTCTCTGTCAAAGCAGACAGTTGAAAACACTTTCATTTATGCTTGGACTGAAATGGAAGGTGCGAAAGGTTCAAGCGAAATAGCTTCTTGTGTTCGCCATCGATTATCAGAAACAGTCTATCCAGAAAATGTACATACAATTAGATTGTTTGCAGATGGTGCTGGAGGACAAAATAAAAATACCATTCTTATTACAGCTTTACTAAACTGGTTATTGACTAAAGCACCTCAGCACATTAAGACAATTGTAATTCACTATCCGGTTCCAGGACATTCTTACATCCCACCCGATAGAGTTTTTTGGGGTAATAGAGAGAAAAGTCAGAAAAGTTGAAAGCATCACCCATCCAAACACATACTTTGACATTTTTAGAGAAAGTGGAACGGTCAATAGATTAGGTTTGGACTTTGATGTTGAAAACTGGATGGAAGTATGCAGATCAACAGTAAAGAAGCCAGGTCAATGGCACTTTAAGTTTTCCACTTGTAAACGATTCATATTAACAAGAGGCAAAAAAAGGAAATGGATTAGTAAGGGGTGAAGTAGCCTATAAAAACGATATAGGAGCGTCCAGAGGAATAGCCAAGAAAGGCTGTAGTCTGAGAAACATAAACCCCCAGATGAAACCAAATTCTGTTCAGGTTAATCCTGCAAAAGTTAAGGATGTAAAAACACTACTACGAAAACATTATGGGGAACAATGGGATCAACTGGAGTTTCTTAGGTACTACGCTGATCTATTTACTACCAATGATGGGGAAAACCAGGAACTTAATCAAGATGATCCTAATGAACATGAAGATCCAATGGAGGATGAAGTTTTAATCTTAGAGGGCAACTTTGCATTGTAAAAAATGAATTTAAAAACAACAAAATGTATTTAAGTTTAATTGCATACAAAATTGTTTAATTTAAATACATATTTTTTCATTATTACAAGTTTTATAATATTTACCCAACCTTGTTGCCCTAAAACACAATGTTGCAACAAAACTACATAAATCAAAACCGTACTGCAACAAAACTGTCTAATACCAATCTCCATTTCCAAAAACTCTCTAACTCCAATATTTAACTGTTGTTTTCTAGTTCAACAAAAGAAATACATTTAATTTCTTACTGTTTAACCAATTAGTAGTAGGATTTATTATTCATAACAATAAAATAATTACTTTGAGTGTTATACTTTAACCACTATAGTTTTTTGCTCATCCAGTAAAATTTAGGAAAGTGGAGTTAGTGAGTTTTGGAATTGGTCGACTCATATGAAAGATTTGGCATCGAATGCTGCAGTAAATCAATGAGAAATTCAACCTTTAACATTTGATATATTGCAATGTCACCATAACGTTTAATGTATTAGAATGTTTGGAATATCCAGAGAATATTTTAACCAATACAGTCACGAATACAGCCTGTACTGCTAATGCCTTTCTAAGTGATTAAATACCTCTCACTATATAATCTTACATTAAATAAAATTACAGTTTATACTTATAAACTGCTTTTATATTTATATCAGCTGTACATTGATCAAAAATAAAAGTCTCAATATAAGGAGTTAGATTATGGTTTATGATTATTTTTAGACATAACATGAGCAGTAAGTAGTACATGCTAAAATCATAACATATTTTAATCCCATCTGGAATTATCCAATACCCTTTATATACTCGTACAGTACATTTCAATTGATATTAAAACAATTTAAAAAATTTATTTCAATTTCCTCGTTGTGTTTGCGCAAACATTGACAGTCTGGTTATAAGCAGGACAGTTATTGCATGACAACCGAATCCAGACACTTTCAGGTCGCTGCTCCTTGAATGGGTGACACTGAACGTTTCTGTTGTTGCAAGCAGCCTGCCTGTACAGTCATTGACGAGGTTCGGAAAATAACAGGTCAAGAAAAACGGTTTTTGAAAGAAAAGAAAACATAATAATAATGTTCATCATTGCAAAATGTTTACTTTTTGTTTGCTGTGTTCTCATTACCTTAACGTATTTCCACATATTATTCCCATCTTAAATTTTAAATAAAAGTTTTTACGTACTATAATGTCATAGAACACAGTTATAAGGACTTTGGCTATGTTTAAATTTCTAAGACTGCTGACAAAAATGAAATCGAAATGCAGAGGTTTTCTATTGTGTCATTGAAAACTATTTGCCATGGTACACAAGTAATCAGTTATATGGAATTGCATATTAAATGACACAAATGTCAATAGATATATAAAGGAGTGTTGCATGACTTAGTTATGCCTTTTTTGTCGCTGTATATTTATAAAAGATTAAAAATTAATACGTAGAAAATTCATTTACTTTGCCAATAAATCGTTATTGTTAGCCAGTGGATTACCGAACCATTCATTAAAGTAATTGAATCGATTACTTCGAAACTTGAAAGTAGTAAATCAAAACTCACTCTCTAGGGAACGTACTTTTGCCGCCAAACTTTTACTATAATTAAGCTCATTAAAAGTTTCTGACTTACAATGTCGAGTTGGCCCCAAAGGAACAATAAGCTTCTACTTTGGAAGAGTCCTTTTAAAAGTTTTTTTTTAAGTATTAGCACCTATTTTTTCAAATTAATTTGCTATTAAATAAATTGGTTATATATTCATTTTGAAAATACTTATAACAAATTAGGACATCAATGGTTGTATGTATGAAATTACTTATTTATCATTTTATGCTTTCTATAGATCCTCAGTTTTTTCTATCTTATCAAGAAAATATACATTTTATATTTCCTTCTTTGGTATATATACAGATAGGTATAAATTTACTCCAGTAAACAATTTTCTATACCAGCCGTTTTAAAATCACTTCTATTCTAATTCATTTTCGGTTTACAGTTTGTGTTGTTGACCCAACAAGGAAATACATACACATATACAAATGTAAGTGTTGGAAACAAACTTATACTGAAAAGCGGCTATTCTCAGTTTACGAAATTTATGGGTTTATAATATATTTTTGGTTTTTTTTACAACCGATCATGAAATTTAAACCAAAGAAGCTGAAATGACTACATTTGTATTTGTGTTCTGCCTCTGGTATAAGGGGGGGGAGTGAACCTCTTTTACGTAGATTCAAAATAATTGTATATAATAATTTTTACGTGATAAAGTTCTTTTTTCAAACTGTAGTATGAGCAAAATGGTTCGTTGAGGCATTTTTGTGTATATTTCCCGGTTTTTCTTTAAGGCATAGTATCATATTATAAAGATTCAAGGAAGCCAACCAATTTATGTATTTGCACAAGAGTGCAAATATTAACAGCTCTTTCCATTGGGGTTGATTTTATAACATCATTTATATAGCATTTACAATGTGTTAATGGTTGAATTTTTGCAGTAAAAAGTATATATTAACATTGTATCTGAAATCTGCTTTACACCACAGATCAAGGTGTTCAAGGGTATTATTTTCTCATACAATTGAAATGTTAACAAAAATTTACAGCTGTGTACTATCAGTTAAATGTCGATTGTGTTTTGTTTACACTATCAATATTTCCTCGAATTATAGGAAATCCTAAATAGAAACCTTCCTGGGATTCCTAAGAATAACATTTTTTTGAGAATTTTCTGAATTGGTATATTTGTTTAAATTAACGCAGTGACACATTGAGCGATTGCCTTTTATTTGTAAGATTTATATAATTGATAAGATTAATGTATGATATTGCTGAGGGGTATCGTAGAGCATCTCCTTCATCCTATCTCAGACGGTGGAAACGGCTTCCAATTTTGCAATACGTATTTAAAAACAATACGTATTGCAGTATAAAATACGTGAGAAGTATTTATGAAAGAAAGGCATGCGAGAAAAAAAGTCAAAATTATATGGAAATGTACTGTAAATAGCTGCCATTAGAATCTTAAATAGTTGTGCTCTATAAATTACATAACAGGATAAATGAGGAATCAAGTTTTAAATAATAGTATTTAAAAATCGACAAAATCCCTTGCGATAAAAATAGGTTTTTTAAAATCTTTATTATGGTCCTAAATTAATTATTTTGCACTATTTTGGATCCAATTTAAAGGCAGGTGATTGAAAGTTATACAAAAACGGTAATAACAGGCTATCATCATGTCAAAGTGTTAACGTAAACAGACTCCAGACTCTTGTATTCTACTTGAGTGCTTATCATGATACTGTATATCACATTACATTATTGTATCAGAGACTCGTGTGCCGTAGACAATGATATGAGTGTAAACAAATTATAATACGCTGTAGATAAACCTTACAAGAGTTTTAGCCTGCAAAATATTTCGGTGTATTGTTTAACAAGTCGTTCTTTGTTGCTGGAAGGTCAAAGAGAGTCTTTCCTTACATTTCTTTGTAAATGTTCTTGGATTTCTTCAAAAAATGGGAAGATATCATTATTTTACCTAATTTAATATACAAACTTTAATTTCTTGATATCAGTAATTACTCTAGATTTAGGTTCTTTTTAGTGAATGTGGTTTTTATCCATACATTATTTATCACACAAGAAGTAAATTAGAATTAGGTCTTTTCTAGCATTAAAAGTTTATGCTAGAAAAATAAGTCAAGCAACGTATTCAGATAGGTGATTGCTGAGCGATCTTGTCGTAGCAAGCTACCTTCCTGGACATCGCTGAGGGTTCGGATGTAACCTCTTATTCATAATCGTATACCAGTAGTACCTAAATGATGGAGCCAAAAGAAGTTTCAGATCATGGAATCTGTCTCAGGCCAAAAACTTCTAGATACCTAAATCTATCACAATCCAAAAACCCCTACAAACTAGATGTTGCTAGATACCCGATTTGAAAGATATCGTGAAACCTTATAGAAAGCGAGTACCTTTTTTAACAAGTAATTACCTTTATTAAATAGCTAGTTATTTCCCGCGGTTTCGCACGCTTTTCGTAAACTGTACCCTTGTATGAGTCGTTATGGTTCAAGTGAATTATATTTCTAACGGCGATGTAGGGTTTGCCTTGCTGCCACGATCAAGAAAATTCGTTTGAAGTGTATGTTTATGCCTTACAATAGTATTTAGATATTTTAAATACGTAACTGTGTCGTAATTGCAATTTATAATATGCAGGTTGTTTGAAAACTTTTATCTTTTGCAGCGTCGCCTGAGGCGAGTTACATCAATCGGAATAGCATATTAACATTTTCTGTGGAAAAGTACAGTTACTCGTATATAAAAATGTTCATAAGGATCTGTAAAATAGTTTCTGAGTCAATCAATGTCATATATACAAACATCCTCTTTTATAGATATTGACAATAACTGTAATACATTATATATTGGCTTGAGCAAAAATTTAAATAATATATTCAGGGATTAGATTTTCTGAATAAGGTAATTTTAAATACATATTTGATAAAACCAGCAATAGATTTAAACATGAACTCTTTAGTGTAATATATAATAATTCTCGCCTGGTAAGTAAGATGTAACTTTTCCGAAAATGAATAATTGATTACAAAATCAAGGTAAAATTAAAGTTTAATTGAGGTTTAGAATGCTCTCTCTCTCTCTCTCTCTCTCTCTCTCTCTCTCTCTCTCTCTCTCTCTCTCCTCTCTCTCTCCTGTCTCCCTCTTAATCTCTGTCTCTTCTCTCTCACCACGTGTGTGTAAGGCCACTTAATAGGTTTCTGCTTCCTTGGTAATAATCGTGATACATTTTTTAATATTTTTGCTTATTCTGCTCGATATTATTGATTTCATGACTAGTTTAAAGGGTTTTTTCATTTTATATTTCCCCATTATAAGATTTATTTACAATACTACCATAACATTGCCTTAATTCGCTAGTAGATTTAATGCAGATTTAACTTTTGTATTACTTTTATTAACTTATTTATATTATAACTCTTCGAGAACTAGTCAAGCTAATATATTATGTATATATAAAGTTGCTGGTTGTCACAACAAAAAATAGGTGTACAGTTTCAAAGTGTACCCTTTTATAACATATAGGTTCTTATACAGACCTGGTAGTGACATAAGCGTTGAATATTCATAAAGGTAATTTGTTTTCACTATATATACAGCAGAAGCTTCATAACCCACAAGAAGCAGCGTTTGCATTCAGACATTAACCAATGCTCCATACTGGACGTTCAGCGTAGTTTGCATATATTCAAAATAAGAATTGCGCATGTTAGTATTGTATTTAATAATAATGCTATTTAAACAATTATAACATTTTATTAATATAATATGTTTCTGGTAGTTGTCAAACATATAGTAACCCAACTCTCTATATATCAAGAACAACCTACAAACGGATAACTGTACATAAATCAGTGTTAGTTCTGAATAAATAGCGTACTTCTGATACTTACAATACTGATATACCAACAGTAGATTAAGAAAATGTATGCTGTTCTTTCAGGTAAACTAATTTACCAATTGTAGTGTTTGCACTGCAGGTTTTTTATAGTATTGAATTGAAATTTTAACAATGGGTATAAACCTTTCTTAAACAAATTATAAGTCAATATCACTTCTATAGGCAGGTTATGCTAGTATGGGTCTTAATAACCAATATTATCATACACTTTATAACATAGATATAAAATAGTGAAATGAACACCTCGAGAACAAAGTAGACGAAACTACATTATGGTATCATATTCTCCTCAATTCTAAAGAATGTTATATACTTGATCATAAATGTATTGCAAAATCAAGATGTTTTATGGTTTTATCGCTATGGTTTTTAATTTTTTTAAAGCCTAAACTGTTTATTATAAAATAAATAATAAATGTAGGCCTAAATTATAAAAAATGCGTCTTTGGTGAATTATAATTGTATTATTTACTAAACTAAGTACTTTTATAATACATGCAAACTATAGTATAGTATGGGCCTCCAACTTGACAAACAATACAAATTTTCAAAGACGTATATAAAATGTCCTGTGTAAAAAGGCGAAGTAAGTAGAATGTCAAGATAAGTAGACTAATTTAATTATCCGTCGAAACTCCTCCTACAATGTTAAAAATGTTATAAACCAACTAAATACAAAAGTAATATTTAATATACTATATATACCTGCTTGATATCCCACAGGAAAAGGAGAACGTATAGGACTAGGTGAGTTGTAGCATGCTGTAAAGAGACAATAGCGTTTGGAGTCGCGCCAGGGAATGAGTTGTTATATATACCACACATAACAATGTGTATTATTCGTTTTTTCAGCAAAAATCATATAGACTCATTGAAAGCTATTTAACCATTTCTATTGTATCCATATTTTTAAATTTGAACAGTCAATTACCAAATCAAATTTGTAATATATCTATATTTAACTGTAAGGGAGCTGGATCCCATATTCTGTTCTGTCCTATACGTCAAATCCTACTATATCTTTGTGAGATGTTATCGTGGTTATATTGTGATTTATATTAATGTTTCGATCAATAGAGACTCTTCAACTTCATAAAAATGAGGTACTGATAATTCTTGTTGGAATGCTGGGAGCTGAGCAATAGGAAGAGGTAAACAAAAGAAGATACTGGGTCCATGATATCAAAAAATTGAAAGAGGAGGATTGTGAATAGAATCTTTTCCCCTATCTTGGGTATAATGAGCAAAAGTGTTTTCAAATATCTATGAAATGAGTTCACAGAAGTGTTTGTAAATCATCTTTTGTATAAAAAATACAAATTCGAACCCTTGAATACTCTGTCGCTTAATTGAGATTTTGCTTATTTCAACCAAAGTACATGAAACTCTGAGTTGCTTGCATAGAAATAAGCTTCATGTGAATTTTTTAAGTTTATGTGGTACAGAAATTATACGTTCGTTCGTTGTAAGGATATCGTGTGACAGAAACAGACTCTTGAGTGGTAGGTTTCACTAGAAATTTTGCCGGATACACTTATTACGCAAGATGTATAAAGATCTAAATGGTTTCTTAATTTGTCAGGTTTTCTGTTTAATTATTTAAAAAAATAATTGTTTATTTTTAATCTTGTTTATTATTTAAAAACACTCGTGAATATTTTTAAGTGATTGACCTATAGGATTAAGCTTTGTTAACATTGATCGCTTCCTCTTAGGTTTTGAAAAAAAATGAGGTATAACTGTCGAGAGCCGGAAATGGACCTTACCTTTTCCGGACTTCCTCTCTCTCACACATGACTGACACAGGAAATGGACACCAGTGTCGCGTACTCGAACAGTAGGATTATCCACTTGACGGGCATATGGGTTTTATTATATTTTTAAACACATTGAGACGGTGAAATCAGTGTCAAAGATGGTGCAATATTTATTTTCGTATTTTTGGAGTACGCAACACCAAGTTCCACAGAACTGGCTTCGAGGATATTTTATGGAAAAACTTAAAGTCTATTCATTCTATTAGGCTACCTGTCTTGAATTAGATCACAAGTTAAAATGTCATATGATGATATTCAGTTTGTGTAAAAATGTATTTATTCTGTAACTTTTCTTACCGTACCAGCGCTACAAATACAAGGTCAGACATTAAGCCTACATCGAGTAACTTAGATGCTGTAGAAATCTAGCCCTATCGGACTTTTTAAATCCAGATCCTTCCTGTATGACCTACCGTAAAAAAATCGTTAAAACATTCAATCAAATATTCGTGTTTAATGCTTAAGGAACTTATCACCTATATAAATATTTAATGTTTATTTCTTGTTCCAATGTAAGTTAAAACTAAAAAACACAGTTTTCACGCAACTTTAAGCAGCAAGTGACAGATGCACATAATTTTGATCTAATTTCAATATAATCATATTTTGCTTAGAAAATTCTTGAAAGCTATGTACATCGTGTTCTTATTCGCACCTTATTCGCAGGTGTTGGGACATATATAATCGACTAAAAAATAAAGTAATAAGTAAACATTCTCCTAACATCAGTCAGTCTTCGCTTCTAAACCCATTAATGGCCATTTGGGGATCTACGGAACTACTTACTTTTGAACTGGATTGGACATTTACTTTTACAAAAGGGCCAATACAAATGACAAGTATAGCGTAGTTGACTGTTAATAAGGAATACATATGAATAATATGATAAGTATAATCAATACATTTATTTTTTTATGTTTTAAAAAGCTGAAAAAGTAGATTTTAGTTTGTATTTATTTAAGTTCAAGATATAGAAAATACATATTTAATTTAGATAACATTCAACCTGAAATAACGACGGGCGAGGACTCATTATAAACTGCCAACGGCACCGCGGTTTTAAAGTAAACTGGAAATGCGTCCTTAAAATACTGGTATTTTGAAAGTTTTATTTACTTATCTTAATTTTACCTCGGGTTTAACATCTCGTAATAATGAAGAGTAAATACAAATATTTTAATTATTTTTACGTTGTAGTTGTAGTTAATTTACTCGACGATTAAAACGAAACCTATGTAAAATAGAAAGATCTGGCACTGCCCAAATAGTACAGAATCTCTATGTCTATAATTTTAAGTTGAGTACATATTTGAAATATTAAAATAAATATATACCAATAAATTGGTACATCTAACAAATTTAACAAAATAATAAATAGTTGCAACGTTCGCGTTTATTAAATTATAGTACTAGTATATCACAGATAATATTCATTTAGACATCTTTAAAAAGGATAAAATTTTGAATATTGAGCAAAATTTCATTAATCTGTATAGAACTTGATATTAAAAATCTTTACCAGAGCTTTTATTTCAAATAATATGTTGAAAAATAATGGAAAGTTAGTTTCCACCTATAGTCTCCAGAAGGAGATAGATTGTTGTCGTGGTACGATGAGGAATGATTTTCATTCTTTTATATATTCTGAAGAAGAAAAAGATACTACCTTCTTTGTTCTATCCATCCTAATGGATCACGAGAATGTTCGAGGCGATTAACAAAAATAATGCATGGGCATTATTGTTATTTATAATAGACGGGTTTGTTAAAATATGTTCTGATAGCTCTCTGACCTTCTTATCTTTGACACAAACTAAAGTCTGAAATCATGCAACCAATGGCACTGAAAATATATTCACAATGTGGAGTTAAGAAATATTTGGAAGACAGAACTGCAAAATTAAGTTTATTATGTGTGTGATATGATATAAAATGAGCAAATCCTGTTATGGTAAGATTTATGCTAAAAAATTGTAATATAATTCAAAATATGCAAACAGGAAATAATTTAGCCTAATCATCTGGTGAAAAAATGTATTTGATATGTTTCAGATTATTTTTATTCAGACTCAGGTCAAGCACGAAGAATTGATGGTAATATGACAATTTTACCCACAGCGTGTTCAACCTCGATTGATCAAATTGAGTTCTATCGAGCGTAAAATCAATTCTGAAACTTGCCGCTAGATTAATGCAGACGACCGCTTCCGAGCAATCCACTAAATTTTAAAATTTGGCGGAAATAACTTGGAAATCATTTATAGTTATAACTAACCATTGATGTGCATTATTGTTTTATTTTGTGTTTGATTTTAATTGTAAAAAAACATGTGTAGATATTTTATAATGAGGTATATTTCATAGATATCTGACTATTGAAATCACTTTTATGATGGAATTTCCGGGAGAGATTGTTGTATTTTCCCTAATCATGGACAAAACTGACAAGAACAACCTTTGAACAGTTGTGTATATATATATATATATATATATATATATATATATATATCTATTCAGTTTTATCATAAACAAATTATTTCTTTATATATATATATATATATACTGTAAAACACTCTTTATATTTAAAATCACTCTTGAGTACAGTTTTATTTTGTGTTTGATTATCTTTGTAACCAAATATGTGTAAATCATTTAGAATGTTCTTTGAATTCATTATGTATTAAATGGCTTCATAGAATTATTCTGCGGAAACTTTATACAACAAGGTGTTTGAAAAGTCTGGGTACGGCTTAATATTTTATAAACCATAGCAGGTAATATCTATAAACTTTGCACAGTGTCATATGGCTATGTAAACTATTTTTCCTTGCTATTAAGATGACATGCCAACTATGGGGTGACGGCCCACAGAGGAAAACATGGAAATCTTAAAAGAAAGCATGGGTCGAGTGATACCTCATTTAAAAGAGCTCACTTAGTAGAGTTGAATGCCGCAAACTGCCTCTCAAAAGGTTTATCCAATCAGAAATGGTGGGTTGTTTTAGGTACACATTGTGAAGTACATTATGCGCTGCCATTTCTGACTGGATCGTCGTATTCTGATGCGGTAGTCGGCGTTTCACTCTACTAACCAATGGTTTCAACTGATTAGTATTTATAAAAAAAAACAAAAAAATTTAATTCAACAATTAAGTGGTAAATTAACTATTTCACCAACAAAGAACAATGGTAGAACTTAATTAATTCACGAACATAAAATACGACGAATTCGTTTTTTAGTGTAATAAATTTATGACATAATTTGCTAATTAAAAAAAGCCAGTGAAAACAAATCTGTACGGATTTTAAGAATATCCAGGTTGTGTGTAATTATCAGTGCAAATTGGCTACCGGCTCATGGATTATGACTGCAAATATCCGGTTGAATATTAAAGAAAGAGAGGGTTCTTACAAAGTTGTTTTCAAGAACTAGGACGATAAACGCTTAAACAGAAAACAAATTAAAATGATATTAAAAGAGGTCCGTGTTTTTAAATTACGAGAGTGGTTTAAATTTACTAAAGTGTTTACTCTAAAGCGCTGGTTTCTTTGAGAACTAATCGTCTAGAGGAGTAATTTTCACGTGATTTCGTCCAAATATTCGACAAATAAAGTAATTGTGGATTTTAGAATGTGTCAATATGTTAGTTTTTCAAATGTTTTAAACGTTTCTTTGAACCTGGTATTTTCTATAACTTAATAGAACGATGAACTAGTGATGGCAATATCGTCGATGATAAATTTCAATATTTTTAATATGAAGTGATTAAAGGGTTTGCTCTGGCATACCTATGTTTTTCAGACTTCTACATTTTATGTAGGATTAAATTGACTATTCATATGGTTAACAAATTTGAAGGAATAACTCGAAACCAAACTTAAAAAATGTTATGTGTACTTAAAGAGTTCCCACGTTTGAATTTTACTGTAGTCAGTAAGTTCGTTTGTGTCTGTAGTGGGTAGTTTCTGTCGGTCGGTTATAGGTAATACGTAATACATTTTTTAGTTATGATTCACTTTAACTTTGATGATGTGGTGTGGTCATGAACAATATTTTGGCTTTGGGGTCTTTTTTTAGGTAAAATAACAATTTACAAGTATTTATTGCTTTTGATGGAAACTCATCAATGTTTAATATATTTATCTTTTTTGGCTTCACATATCACTATGCATTTCTTTCATTTTTGTATTTCTGGTCCCTTAATATTGAAATAGACAAATAATTGTTTTATCCGGTATAAATCGTAATCGAATATATTTACCCGCACGAATAATAAAATAACAGTCATGACTGCAGAGTGAAATATGCATTTGTTGCGGGAATTATGAGTATTTGAGAACGATGGTATTGTTACTCTACCGATATCAGTTACAATGTTTTATTTATTGTTGGAGATAGATATCAGGCTGATGGTATTTTTTGGTTAAATTGTAATATCAGTCATATTTTGTTTGGAACAACAATTGTGTGGCATTATTTGTGTCGTTTAAAACAGAACGCCCATGTAGTATGTTGTTTATGAGTGTTATGATTTCTATTATATTGTTATAAAATTATATTTATTATTAATTATTAATTTTTGCATTGTAGTATATTGGAAAGTTAAGATATTAATTATAAACCACGTTGTACATTAACTGTATTTTACGTCTTCGTCAGAGTGCAGAACCGAATGTAGAGATTAGATTTTCTTCCAATGTCCAATTTTTGTAACGTAAACTAATTTTTCTTGGCTGCTAAGAAAAATGGCAATGAGTGGTTTATACGATACTGTAGTTTGCAATGAAAGTGGTTGTATGTATTGGGGCAGTTAGGCTACATGCGTTATATGCAAGCAGCGGGATAAAACCGAGTGCCAACATAAAGTTTTCTTCCAACCTAATTTTTTAGAACCAAATAAAAAATAGTATAAGGGCTTTGATTTAAAACATACAATTTTATGCCGAGAAGAACACCTAGTCAGAAATAAAACTTATTCGTGTATCTCAGCTGACACTTTAGCAAAGTGAACCACCCCAAAAAAACGAGGTATCTTCACAAGCGCTGAAGTACCAAACTATCGCTAGAGTCCAAAAAAGAAGGAAAAAACCAAGTGATCAGGTGGTTATTGTGTAAGTTAAGAAGATATGATATGACCATGTTGCGCATGTTTTTTTTTATCTTTAATAAGGTGTGTTTTTGTACAAATCATGCATTTATTTATATGATTTTGTGAGAGCTGTAGCATTGCTTTAAATATTATTAGTATACCACGCTTAATTTATAGAAATTATAATTACTTCTTGAATACATATTATTTTAATTAAAGTTAAGTAGTAATATATACTTTTAAGAATAGTTAACTAATCTAACTCAATATTAGTTGTATTAACCAATGTTTTTAATTAAGGTATACACAGGGTGTTCACGACACATTTTTGTTATAATTTACTAACATAACTCAAAAGGTATATTGACGTATCAGGTATTATTACTATGATAATGGAAATGTCATTATTTTGATATTAAAGAATCATATGGAAGTCTTTCTCAAAATCAGTGACAGGTTGAGGAATGATTTTACATCGCAAAAAACAGTTTTGTTTCGAAGATGTTCACAAGCCTTGTAAAACTATTAAAATTGCGCAAATTTAACTTAAACAAAACTTTCCTTTAAATGTTGACAAATCGCGTTAATTTATCACCATGTGGCCTTATGGCATTACATTTTTAAGACACTTATAGCATACTTATCATTTTTCTATTTTTGTCACTTAATTATAAAAGCGTAGACAATACTAGATATTTAGTAAAACCCCCGATTAGCTATGTTTCCTTATAATAATAATAATAATGTGAGAAATCAACACTCTGTGGAAGTATTGTACATACTGTTGTAACCATATGGCTACACTAGGATTATGGGTTCTAGCCATTCTGTATCAGTACTTTTGGAAAGCATTTACACATATAAGGTTTATGAAACAAGTATTTAAAATCACGTATATACTTTTTGGTAAGGAATTGTACGTTACGAGATTCGAATGTAGTAGCTCTACATTTGGGGTACATTCTGTGTGTAGATTTGGACAAAACAATTTGAAACGCATTCCTTGCATGCAACTTTGGAAGTTATATTTCGTTCCTTTGTTATATCTGTAACTGTTTTTCCCATCCAATATTAAGAATATACTTTAATATTCATACCGTATATTGTTTTCAGTAACAATAATTGATACGTTTTGTAATTTCCTGCACCTATCATGTAAGTAAATTCTATAGATTATATAATGTTAATGAAATAATGGAGGATAATATAAATTTTTAGTGTCACGAAATTTTTCAATAAATACTTAGAAAAAGAAAAGCGGATGAAACAATTAGTTAAAACATTTCTTCTTACTGTAGCATAACAATAAAAAATGATATTCCTCTTCTCAGTAAAATATATATTTTAATCAGGTTGTTTTTCCGAATTTTAAAATTTAGTAAGTTTTAAAATTCATTTGTCAGGTATTTAGGCTTTCGATCATATGTTAGTTCGTTTATTTAGACTCATATGTGTCAAAATTTATGATAAAAAAGCTCTCGATTTAAAAACCAGTACATATGTTTCACGCCAATTAAAATTACTACAAAATTATCATAGCGATTTCTTGAAGCCACGTCACATTGAAGCTAGTAATATTGTCAAGTACACGTTTATAAAACAAATCGGTAGGGAAATAAACATGTGCAGGCCATCAGCCAAGCCGTGACATGACAGTTGTTGTTGTTTTGTGCGACATGTGACTGTTTCGCGGCGGTTCCAGACTCGTACCAATTACAATAAATTATCCATGGACGTTCTCTTTTAATTTATGCCTGTGTTAAATTATTGGTTGCTGGTACTCGAATTATTATTGTATTTGTATTTGTAACATACTACAAATTATTTGTAAAATTACTTACAGCAAACTTTAATAAAATTAATTTTTAACATTATTTTTTTTCGTTTGATTTGGTAAAAGTATCTTGTTCGCTATTGTCAAAATTATCTAGTACATTTTTAAAATTTTCAATTACGTTATACTACGAGATCTATAAAAAAGTGAATATCGTTGTCGGAAAATTATTCTTTTTTAAAAACATATCCTATTTCTTCTGTAAGTTTTTGCTCTTTATTTTGAAAATTACAAGTAACTATAATATTAAAAAAATGATGTTAAAGTAAAATATTGTGCTACTAATCTATATTCTGAAACCAGAAAATCATTTTATAAATTAAAATATAGAATACCAGAAAACTAAGCAAAAATCTGATTTTGCATATGGATATCGTGGTTAAAAGTAACATTTTTACCTTTTATCAAACCGAAAATCATAAAAATGTGTTGTTAACTCTCTAAAATGTTTCAAACTGCTTATTTATAAATATTTGTGTTTTCATAATATCACCTTTTTGTTGTCTTTCACATTCCAACACGGTACTTATAAGCACAATATTACATTTCTACAGGCTTTTAATTATTTATAACTAAAAAGGATATTCCTTACTATAAATGATATTGCCAAACATCTGAATTCCTTAAACGTAACATTCCAAAATATTAGCGATACTCCTTATACTGGATTTCGAGATATATTCGCAGGACTAGAAATTGTATATATATCTTGTGAAATAATCGTGTATTTCAACAAATAATTAAATTTGTTGCATTTAAGAATTGTAGGTACAAGTAAGTAATTAAAAAATGTATTTATAAGTAAGTATGTATTTAAATATACATAACCTTAAATATAAGCATTCACTTTTAATAAACTGTGTCGAGTAAACTAGAATGACACCTAAGGTCTTGTGCTGTGTCATATTTTTACTCAAACCGCACTCAACCACTGGTACATATTGTGTCCATAAATAAAAAAACACGTTGTAATATGTACCAGTTACTGTTTAATTTATTGCTCTTTGCATCCTGTGTGCTTCAGCCTTTCCAATCAAAGTGGGTAGGGGACTGTACCCTCATGTCTCATGTGCAATCCATCTTGCACATTTTGAATGCCATACATTCTAAATATTACATAAAATAATACTCTTAACGTAACCTTCCTTTTGTTCAGGTTTTATAACAAAATATATCAAATTAATACCTGATTCATGAGCTTAACGTGTACAACATCCTTGTTTTTTTACATCCAATAGTTTAATACTGATCTAGGATTTATTCTTAAAATTAATTATTGTCTTTAATAAGATAAAGTCATGTTATGAAAACTTAGGGCTAATCGTATTTCCAGTTACTAGGGTTTGTTTGTACGGTTTCATTTTGAAATCTACAAGAAAGATTGTTCCTTTTTATTAGTATTATATTTTATGATGTATAAAAAGTAATAAATAGTAATAAAAATGCGATGCAGTTTACATATTCAAATGTATACACAAGCCTCAAATAATATAACATTGTTTTGCCCTACTCTATATTGTAATCCGATACAAACTTTAAAGGGATGAAAAAGTTTTATAACAATTCTTGTATTGTGAATACGTCTCTATTTCCTTTCAATCAGTTCCGATCTTTAATTAGCCGTTAATAGAATACCTACTGTGAGAGCGCTAAACAAATAAACGAACAGCTCGCATTTTATTATCGAGTGATCACTGTAACTAGGTAGACTAAAAACAGTCTCTCATTGATGGAAATTCTTTCTAACAAGTCTTTTATTGTGAACAAGTTCTTTATTCCATTTCAATCAATTCAGGTCGTTGATTAGCCCTTGATGGAATACATACAGTCAAAGCGATAAAAAAATAAAAGAACAACTCTCATTTGTTATCGAGTGATCACTGTAACTAGGAAGACTAAAACAGTCTCTCATTGTTGGAAATACTTTCTAACCAAGTCTTTTATTGTGAACAAGTGTTTATTCCATTTCAATCAATTCAGGTCGTTGATTAGCCCTTGATGAAATACATACTGCCAGAGCGCTTACAAAACATAGGAACACAATTGTATTCCGATAACCATAAACTTATAAAACGGTTGCCTAGTTTTTAAAGAATATTAATAAAACAGTTTATTTAACCATATTTACCAAAAACTTTACTTTAATGTTTTTGATTCCACGTTTGATTTCATCCAAATCTTAAATTTTTATGAATTTAGTTTTGTTTCCCATGCTAGCTAATAACCCATTAAAGTATGAAAAAGAGTACTTTGAAATGATTACTGATTGTCAATTTGTCTTAAAAGATGGACTGTGCAGCGAAATGAAGAATGGAAAAACGAATGCGATATTTATCGATAAAGAAACAACTATAGTGTAGAAGTGTACAATCAGATTAACAAAAGGGATCGTGGCAGTTGGGTCCAATCCATGCGAACTAGCAGTAACTTGGTCAATTCCTATTTAAGTTATGTACCTACTAAACCAGTTTGTAATCTTTATTGTTTCACAGATTTCTGCGCAGCAAATTTCGGGTTAAATTTTTCCTTATACCTTAATATACATAGTTAAGGACTCGTATTTTGATTTAATTAACGAACTAAGCATATAAGTCTATCTACTCGTAAGTACCATAAGTTTTGTAAAGATTCAAAATTATACTAACTAAAAATGCACAATAGATGGGAATTTACCAACTTGATGGAATTTGAAGTATTTGTACGTTCTTTAAAATTATATGATTAAGTTATATCCCTTTAATATATCTTTCATGAATATAAGACTAAAGGCTAATAACCTAATCATTCCACGAGGAGTGATAGAATTTAAAGCATATTTAGAGTCATATTATCTAATAAACTCAAATTAAAGTCCAGTTTAAGATAATGGTATGAGTTTTAATATTATGTAAAGTATATAGGTTCAGGAACAAGGTATAAGGAAAAGTAATATTTTCAAAGAACAGTTTTCATAAAATATGTAATTTAAGTTTTTTAAGCTGCACTTAACTTCTGTTGAGGATTTTATGAAACGTAATAAGAGTCAGAGTAAATACCCTAAAAATATATGGGGTGCTGTTAAAATGTTCTATATTGACAGACAACTTGTATCGGTGCTACCTATCAAATAAATTCTAAAATTTTAGATCGCTTAGACATTGTTTTTTAAAAGTTAGTAAAAGATATTATAAATACTTAAAAATACCTCTACCGGTTTACTCTGAAGAAAGGGTGAGTTCATATTTCGCCGTCATCTCTTAATGTCAAACGGAATTGTATTTTGCACTATAATGCATAATGATTGATGTACATCCATTAAATTTCCAGAATGTTACTTCCCGCCGTCTTGAAACCTTTTAAATTTTAAAAATTAAAGAATAAAAGTGCTTTATAGTTACCTCGTATATGCCAAAATGAATAGTTTTGGGTATTGGTTAGGATTTAGTACTGTTACAAGTTTTGCCAAATACGAATGGCCACCGTCTTAAAACTTGTTATTAATTAAGACTGACTAACACATTCATCTGAGTTATGTGCGCGTAATGCTTATGTACTAGCTCGTACCACATTTACGCTGGATAATTTACGGAAGTTATCGTGTTTACAAATTTCACGTTTATTTTGCATGTTTTGGTCAGGATACACAATCTATAACTTTAAATGTACTACTTTAAATGCATAATTCCTAATGAAGTAATAAAAAGGTTTCTACTTTTTATTTTTAACGGAATTATCTTCAAATTATGCATAATAAATACCAATTCAAACCCAACTACACAACCTTTAGGTTGAAGAAGAGTAACGCAGCTTTAACATTTCATGCAGATCATAACATTCTCCGACTAATATTATACACTAAAATGTACAAATGGCCGAGCTCTTGTATTTTAGTCACGTGGATCCTCTTCTCCTGAACTACGTGATACTGATGTCCATTTCCGGTGTGACAGTCACGTGACACAAGTGTTGAGATGTGTCCGGCACAAACAGATACTATTTACGGTCTTTTACACGTAAATGGCTTCATTTCACTAATAAAAGTCTACTAGATATATATATTACAAACTAGCTCCAACTGTTCGCCCGCTATCGGGCTTACAAAAAAGGCCTGCAAGGGTGAAAAATGCACGGATTTTCTAGAATTCTTTTGAGGGGTTTATAAGTAAAAATGTCCGGTTTTCAGACTTTTCCTCCGGGTCATATTGTGAAAGGTACCTGCATGCCAAACTTCACGTTTCCAGCACTTTTAGAACTATGTTAGAATTTGTATCTATATATCAGTGAGTGAGTCAGTCAGTCAGTTTCACATGCGGCTGTATAGTATATTAGATATGACAGATAACTTAATTTCAGTATTTAAGTCTATAGCAAAATATTAGTGATCTTCAAATGAAAGCCTCTCATGTGTACAGATCTATTATAAAACAGTATTTTAGTCTTCAGTTAAAATGAGATGATATTTATAATCCGTAGGTTTATATATATATTATCCGAAGTTGGCCTTGTGAAGTCCACTATAAAGAGTTTTCTTTCTTATAAAACTAATTACCAAACATGATTAAATGACCTGACTAGATAAAACTGAAGCACCATCAACGGATCATTAAGCAGTTTACTTAAGTATTAGAAACACGAAGTTAGTTTTACGAAACTAGTATAACAGACTTCTTCAAGTAATTTCGTTCTACGTTATTAGGGACAAAGAATAGCTAATTTTCCTAACACTCTTTTTAAAATGATAAAAATTAGATTATTAGAAACTTTGCACAATTTGTCTTAGTTCCATTGAACGGGTTAATACAATGTAGAAGCAGTATTCGTATAGAAATTCATGCCTTTTCCAAATATTTTTTAGGACAAACTGTTTATAAAAAATTTAATTTGATATTTTTCGGGTTCTTAATCAGTAATTTAATACATAATTTAACAATATGATAGATAAGAAGCTAACAGCTCACAATTTGAACATGTAGCTACAAGTAAACACATATAAACGTTAGCTTTTGTAAAGAAAAAAAACCGAAATATTTGTCCATATCTCTACCTCACTTTCCACCAAACAGCTCAATTGAGATACGCCATTGACTGGCAGACGAATAGAAGAGAAGTGTTGCCAATCTCTTTATCTATAAGAAATTAGAATTCTAAAATTCATAAAATATTGTGGGTTGAAGTGGGAAGAGTCGGTAACACTCAAACGTACAACAGTGGGACAAGATGTGACAGATAGTTTAGCACCAACTGGAACAAACAGGTTGTCGAAGAAAATTGTTAAAAACGGGTTTACGCAGTTTAGATACTAATTTGCTTTATGGCAGCTCTTCAGTACTATTGACTATTTACAGGTTAACATAACTCAGTATAAGTCCACAGTGCTGTGAGTCTACCTGCACCTTAGTGGCAGCCTTCTTTTGTCGAACACAACATTTTAGTTTAGTTAAAATTAATAGCGAACTTAATATATATTTTTATTGCCTGCATATCAAGATACTTTTTACTAGAGTAATGTATTGCTTTATGTGGAAGAGGAGAAATAACATATTATAAGACCGGAAGAATGATGGTTTGATTTAGATGTGAGATACGTTTAGAAATATGTTGAGTTAAATTTGAAGGTTTTAAAAGTTATTGGAAGCCAACCACGGAAAAACAAAGAATATTTTCCTTTGAGTTCCAAAACAAGTACCGTGAAAGTGTATTAAAACCCAAATTTTCACTCCTTAACTCCAATATATACATGTTTTACGATGGGGTTTGAAAATCATCTCGAAATTTGAAACATTTTTGGACTGAAGAATTTGATTTCTCTAGTCTTTCTTCTTCTGGAATTATATATCTTTTCGGGGCCCAAATTGATCAACATATGTAGTACTTCACTTCATAAAATATCTCTTTTTGGACTCAAAGAAATGTATAATGATATTATTTTATTTATATCTTAAGTATTTGTTCAAGAAATTATTATTAAATTCGTATAACTGAAATATTTTATACACAGCGTTATAGAATTAAAATTGTAAAAACATTTAAATATTACCACAAAATTATCATTTTACAAATATATTTTCAAATTTTTTTTTAATGCTTGCTCTGTTTAACTCCCATAAACATTATGCTAATTGTTATAAATATTGAACCTAAGGTACGAAGTAAAGATGATTCCATAAAAATTAATGCTGTCTGAACTACGTTAGGTAGGAGAATTTGCCATGTTGACGCAGAGAACATCAATATTGTTCCTTGCGGAACACCACTTACTCACTACATGAGAGTCAATTGCGCAAAGTTCAGAGGTTATCTTCTGTTTACGCAGACCTAATATACTGCATATTAAGGATACAGTCTCGAGCAAGTCGGAGGCCATGATGCACTGTACGAAGTCTTTTAAATAAGTAGTCTACTCGATAAGCCTTTATTCATTGATAGCGAAGATGGAGATATTGACAATGTGTTATATTATATTATTATAATGTTATGTTAATATAAATTATATTACACAATATTAAGTTGTCATTTCTTCAAGGCCAAAAGTATTTCATATGATTTTCAAGGTTAAGTCTTGAATATAAGTCTGCTTCAGTACACGGAAATTAATCAGAACCATTAAGAAGGTAATAGGTATTCAAATCATATAGAAAAATATCAAAAGAAAATTTGTGTTCTGAGGTCACTTAAGAAAATCGGCAAAATAACAGCCAAAGAACTACACTTCATCTAATTCGAGAAAGTGGTGGTCAGAGTAGGGAGACATATTTACAAGCTGAATAAATGTTCTACGTTTATTAATTTATAAATACGAAAATAAAAAATAATACGATATGTATTTTTAGGCATTAAAATAATATTTAAACATAAATAATGTATAATTATTTAATAATAAATAATATATAGTTATTTAATGATAAATAATATATAATTATTTAATAATAAATAAATAAATAATTATGTAATAAGCGTTTAGAAAATAAATATGATTAATATTTGCTTAATAAATTAATGAATTTTTTATATTGAAATACATTTTTTTATATAGCATGTTTGAATAATATAAATATCTTTTTGTTGTGTTTGTTTATTTGGTTTGTCCTCTTATCCTTATATTGACGAGAAGTATACATTGTCCGTATTATAAATGTATATGGATCATATTTTGTGATACATGTAAGTTAGTCTTCACAATAAACTCCACGCACTTAGTAAAACGAAATACTAATATTATTAATTGAACCAACGATTACAGGTTTTAGTTTTTGAACTATTAACAAACTGACTAAAAACATGCAACTAATTGATTTAAAATATATTACTTTAAAACTGTAATGTAGATTTTCGATAGCATGTACTTAATTAAAAGTGAGGTAAATATAATGCTTTTGCCGTGTAATTTAATAATGATGAATACATTATTACTTTATCCATAAAAGAAAGGCTAATTAAATTACTACTGCAACATAACTGTCCAGTGGCTCTAAGAATAAATATAATATAAGAATAAATCGTCATGAGCGCTAGTTTTTAAAGATATCAATTTTGGAGCCTTGTTCATATTAAATGGCAATATCTTATCAGATCATATGTTTCATACCTTAGTATAATATAAGCTAACCGTCTCATATATGAATTTTGAATCTGGGTGTATTAATAATGTACAATCAGGACCTTGAAATTACGTTCAGTGTTCTTTTCTATTTGGCTGACAGTAATGTACTTTGTTACTTAAGTGTCTCTGTTCCGTTTTAGTGTATAAAGGAAGAAAAAAATACAGGTACATAACTGAATAGATAAAATTATCGTTTCATACTTGTAACCTTTTCTGTATTTTTCCGTTTCGTCCACCACTAAAATATTATGTTTGATAATTGATTTCATTTTTAGAAAATTTCCTCTACCCATATACAGAAAAAGGTTGTTTGGTTATACACATTAAATGGGCCTTCGGGTCCTAGAATGTAATGCATACCGTACCGATGTGATTTTTTTATTACTAATGACAAATATTTAAGTAAACTACAAAAGAATTTACTTCAGTGTTTACCTAAGAATTTACTTTCAGTGTTAGAACTGAAAATAAAATATTCACCTTAATTTATAACACTATAATACGCATGAAAAACAAACTTTAGTGTAATAAAACAATTGAACGAAAGATTAGTGATTGATAAAAAGCCTTGGATAAAGCCAACAAATATTTTCTTGCAAACTTACAAAAATTACTTAAATTAATGTACATATTTGTTGAAAGTAGTGGGTAATATAAATTTAAGGACTTGACTCTACGGCCTAAATCTTATATATATATATATATAATAAGAGCTAAAAATATTTTAAGTTTAAGAAATTTAATGTTTTAAATTT
The DNA here is from genome assembly GCF_021130785.1 of Homalodisca vitripennis. NCBI lineage: Eukaryota > Metazoa > Arthropoda > Insecta > Hemiptera > Cicadellidae > Homalodisca > Homalodisca vitripennis. Next base: position 120,556 of record NW_025778566.1, read on the forward strand.
CGTGAGTCAGGCTACATGATAGTAATAATAAACGGTTTTTCTTTAAAAAAAAATATGAAAATGTAAAACTAACCATTTGACTATGGGATACAAATCATACAAATATTTTTGTTAATATTACGTGTTTCAGGCAATCAAAGTGTAGGATACACAAATAATTTGGTTAAAAAAGCTTTTTTGACCATTGAAATATTAATTACACACCCAGCAAATTCACGCCTTTTTAATCCAACTGAAACTGTCAATATACTCTAAATTAAACTGCGTCTGAATATTCAGCTATTAATAAATTCCATTTAGAATTTTACCAGTTGTTTAGATTGTTATTTATATTACATGTAATACATATACAATCTTATTCTTGGAGAAAAAGAGAATATAATAAATCTTAACATGGGATAATATAGTCATCAGCAAGCAGACGTGTAATATAGTACTTCTCTCTAACTAACCCCATTATTTACTGTTGATTACATAATTGAGAAACAATTTATCCGAGAACCACTTCACCCAAATTGGGTACAGAATTTCGACTCAATAAATTTTAAAAAATACTATAGAAAAGATATAGTACTGGAATGTATGAAATAGTTTAGATAAGACTTACAAATGCAAATCTTTAACTCCCTTTTTGCGTAGACCTGAAAGGCACCTAATTAAATTTGAAACTCAATGGCTGCATCATGCACATTTTAATTGAGACTAAACTTAGTAAGCATCGATAGAAGAAACTGTGAATCTCGTTACGTGCCATAATACAACGCCCCGTGTAATTGAACAGTTACAAGTTTGCCTAGAATATAAATAAAATTTTGACACATACTTTCTTACAGTATTTATTTATAGTAAATATCAATCATGGTGAAAATACAATGACGTAATCAAACTGGAGTTTTGTATGAAATATTTGCTCACAAGAACAAAAATTAACAATGAAATCTTTTAATGTATTCATGATGTAGTAACTGACCAATTGTTAACGGTGATTTTTAACTAAAATTGAGTGACCTTATAATATCACTTCATTATCATCAAAAGGTTTGTTAGACAAGTGGAAAGCCATGAGTTAATAAAAAATGAAAGAATAAAGGAAATCTCACTTATTTTGACATTTACGAGAGTTGTTACTTGTAAAATCCTTAACAAAGAAACAGGACAGTGTGTAAACCTTTCTTATAAATTGTCTGTAGTAATATATCACTATTTAATACCACTAGGTATATAAACAAAACAGTTTATTCTACAATAGTTCCTCAATCTCTTAAATACAAATAAAAGACAGCAAGCACATCATATACAGATTCTGGACTTTTTACCCTCTTTAAAACTTATGTTAGTGGTCAAGTTTTATGCACTTATGAGACTTGCAGCTAAAAAGTTCTTTACTGTGGCAATACATACTTCAAATACTATTACGATTTATCAGTCCCATTCCCATATTATATTGTCCACGGTTTCTTCAGAAGTAGGACATAAAACAAGCACTGTCGATACCACAAGGCGGGTGTGATGTTGGGGTTGATCCAACCTGCTGACTGAAGTGTGATGGTAGCCCTTCGAAGAAGAAATATTGTGAAACTCTTATTGTGTGGCTGAGGCTATTCTCGTTTAGCATCAATTTTCAATACTTAGAGCTAAAATGAAAAATCCAAAAAACTAAATTTATTATAAAAGCCATTTAAGTGATTAAGCTTAGATTTGTGACCATTGTCAATATGACTGTTTTGCAGGATTTTTTAAGCTAATTTTATTATAAGTCTTTGAAAGGATTTACCATAAAAGATTTTGAGAATTCTCATGGTAGTCAAACTAAATACCATATATCCAAGCAATGCAATACCAGCTAACTAAAATATATTAAAGTAATGCACTGCATTCTGTGGGGAATAATCATTTGATTATATTATGAAACAATACGATCAAACAGGACAGTTTGAACAGCCCATAAAATATAAATCTTATACTAGTAGTTAGCGTAATATCCCACTGAGAGTACATATAAATAAATTACATCTACACTTATTTTTAGACTTTGTGAACATTGTATTGAAAATAAGATAATTTATTAAGTAAATTAAATCGTAGTCCTACGAATTTTTTCGATAAAACGCCTTAAAATTAAAAAATTATTTTGAAAAATGTTTAGCAAAATAACTGTTCTACGACCCCTCCCGTTACCTACCCCACCTACTCTTAATGTTATCTTTTGGAAGTTTAGGTTTACAGCCCATTAAAAAGTATCTTGTTCTATGTATGTTTCAAAATATTTACATTAGAACTATCTTTTACATTAAAGAAAATGTTATCTTGTTGGAATAGGTAGAGATAATAAAAATTAATTTTGCTTAATAAAGTATCATTATTCATTAGTTTTATGCAGACACTTGTCTACATAAAAGTAGTTTATAGGAGAAAAATTAAATTTATAATAATTTTATTTACTTACCAGCTGTTTTACGGAACACGCTGAGCGGACTATACAGAAAATGTTTGATATTGTGGAATGCAACACCATTGTTTTTTTTTCATTGTGTACAAAATTTAAAACCCTTTTTTATACGATATATAAAGAGAAAACTCAACGCTACCTTTAAATAACTTATCATATAAGAAAAAATAGTAAAAATTCTGCACAACTTTCAAGTAAACTACTAGAACCACTCACCGATACAACCAACTGCAATGGTTTCTAAATTTTTCACAATACTAGAATGTTTTATACAGTAAAACTGTATATAAAGTTGTACTTAAGTGGAAAAATCTTAAAAAGAAACTAATACTACCTGACTTGTGTATATGTAAACAAAGTAATAAATTATAAGACCGGATATTGATAAAATCTTAATCAAACTTGGAATGAGTATGAAAAGCATTGTTGAATTATAACCATTGACAAATTTAGTTAATTGCACAGATTGGTTGTTATGAAAGTGGATTTGTTTCCTTGATGCTCTAAGGAATATTAAACATTAAGAAACTCTCCCTTGTTTACTTTAAACTGTTTGTGCTCAAAGCTGAGCCTCTCCTCATTTTCCAAGGTGTCATGGTTGAAGTAGCGTCCAAAAATTATGGTAACAAGGAATCTTAGTAGGAGGCGACCTTAATCGCACACATCTTTATTACATCCTGAATGCAGTAAATTTGAGTCGGTGAATCACATGAGATATTTCAGTTACATTGTACGCGTATGCTCTTCTTATAACGATGTATAGTGTCTAAAAACGACTTGCAAGAATAATTATAAAATACTATTCCCAGCTGCATCTTGAACGGGAAAAAAGCACTTTGAGAAAACTCTCCTTATACACCTATAATCAGGTAGTATACTATAGTAATAGTAACACTAACTATAATTTTTATTGAAAAATATATTGCCCAAATTTTTGGTTTGAAGTATACAATACAAATACAGGTTTTTTGTAGTAAAATAGGAATAAACATTTCATTATGATTTTGAGGTATTGTGAAGAAGGTGACCTAACGTCTGCATTATTTTTATTATTTGAGAGAATTCTCCCTTGTGTGATGACAGTGGACAGTCGGTAGAGCGACATGGAAGAAGGCGGCACGGCGGGAAACCAAAACGGCGGCCTTAGATAGTACAGACATGCCGGTCAGCTGAGGGTGTAATATATCAGATTAGCATGTTCAGAATTTGTTATATTTTACGTTTTTATAGGCTAGGTTAGTAAAAGAGTGGGGTTTCATACATCGATATAAATGATTAACATTATTATACTCGTTTATTTTGTTTCCCTGTCTACATCAAATTCCGTTCATACCAGCAGATAGACAAACCTTTAAAACTTTTTATCAGAGCTTTTTTATCCCAAATGTTTTTTCAGATTCCGTTTCGACGAGTATTTGAGTGTTTATAATAAATGGAATACTTAGTATTTACTCATTTATATGTGAACAATATTTCAATGAAAACCATAATTTTGTTTTAACACATTTTTTTCCATATAATTATCAACAGTATCGTATTTCAATAGGAAACTGTAAGAATAAAATAAATGTTCATACTTAATGAAATTAACTCATCATCTCAGCGTCTAGGACTGCTTGCATATTCAACACACCACCCCGTCTACTTGGTCCTCTACACTTGGCACCAGCTTACATTCGTTCAACATCTTAGACTGTACGACAGAGAGAAAGGCCAGGACTGATGTTGCTGCACTGCTTGCATATTCAACACACCACCCCGTCTACTTGGTCCTCTACACTTGGCACCAGCTTACATTCCTTCAACATCTCAGACTGTACGACAGAGAGAAAGGCCAGGACTGATGTTGCTGCACTGCTTGCATATTCAACACACCACCCCGTCTACTTGGTCCTCTACACTTGGCACCAGCTTACACATATTCAACATCTCAGACTGTACGACAGAGAGAAAGGCCAGGACTGATGTTGCTGCACTGCTTGCATATTCAACACACCACCCCGTCTACTTGGTCCTCTACACTTGGCACCAGCTTACACATATTCAACATCTCAGACTGTACGACAGAGAGAAAGGCCAGGACTGATGTTGCTGCACTGCTTGCATATTCCACACACCACCCCGTCTACTTGGTTCCTCTACAATTGGCACCAGCTTATATTCATTAAACATCTCAGATATATTTACTGAATTATTTATTGTTTTACTGCCAATAACTGGATTGACGCTGTGTTCCATCGTGGCAAAACCCTTAAAAAAGGCGTGCTCTGTCTGTCTGCTCTATGAACCTTGTGGTAGAAATACGAAAGCCTCCTTATACACATATTATGAAGAAACTGCAGGAAAGCAAAAAAGCCAGAGAGATATAAGGTGAGTTGTTGAATGTTGTAAAGAGCTATTAGTTTGGGAATTCGAGCAAAGAAGTAATTGTTTATCTACACCCGATAAGACGGTTTTGCATAATCTGGTTAAAAAACTTATAGTGTAATAGATATAATGACAAATAACTTTTAAATACTTGGAAATGACAACTTAGACGTTTTTTTTTAACTTTTTTATCTTCTACTTATTGAGAAAAAAATATAAATATAATAACTTACATATTTTTATTTATTGATAACTACAGTACATACTAAGCAGGACAAAACAAAATTAAATCAAATCTGAATAGGTTCTTAATATACAGAATTTTCTGTTTTTATCTATTAACATATTTATCACTTCTTTTTTATTTATTAATACTTAATAAGCATTTTATGTATTAGAAATATATTATTCAGTTGAGGTATTGAAACTTTAAATATTCAATTTAGGTTATAAAGGAGTGTGTGGTCGTTATTAACAAATATTGCTTTTGTTTTTGTCATATTTTACGATATCCCTCTTCAGCTCTTAACAAAAATTGTATATTAGTAGCCTTATATCTAATAGGGTATTAAAATATTACCTTTTTAAGTGTTGACCTAATATTAATTATGAAAGACAACATTATAAACTTTTCTACACTTTGATAACCCCGTTCATCGTATAAATACTAGAAAATTCTCTCTTGTTATTTGGTCTTTTATAGCGTACGCATCACTACATAGCTTTTTTTTTGTCTGCTTACGTTTTCGAATTATTTGTGTTATCGAGTAAATGTACTAATAACTTTGTAACGGAAACATATAAAATTAATATAACCTTTAAATTGAGACCTATTTTCTTAACATTAAAACAAAATGTATGATATTGAGTTGAATAATTAAATAAATATTACTGAAAACATCATATACATAGCGCTTTATTTAAATGTTTAATTTGTAATTGGAAAATGATTAAAAAATTGTGTTTCTAATGTTCTAAAAATTTTTGAGGTTGGTAAATACATATTTCTTGAGCATTTTTAACTATTGTTCGTACAAGAGTAAATTAACTTATCAGATACTTAACAAAAACTACCAATATACAAGGTTTTGTACAAATTTCTTTTTAGTTATTCCATCGAAGCTATAATAGAAGATTTTAAACTGTGCAATAACAAGATTTTAATTTACAGTGAAACTAGCGAATTGAGATTACATATTTTTGTAATTCGTCTGTAATGAGATTAAGTATATTAATAGATTTACATATTATTATATAAAACAAATAATACGTGTGCTGGGGTAAAAATAAATAAAAATAACAGTGTATATTGTGACCAAACACGCTGTAGAATACTGTTAAAACATTTTCCCAAATTGGAATATCTGTGTCGATTTTACCAGCACCTATAGAGAAAAAGAACACACATATACATTTATTATTTCAAGAAGGTCTAATGTTTGAAAATAGAAGAATTGGAGTCTCTGCTTTCGCAATCGTTTATATTTTACATTTGGAAGGATATAAAGATAGTTAATCTTTTAATGCTATGTAGAAGGAAAGAAAATACCATTAGACTCCGGTGTATACCAACTTGCTTTTGCTAAGGTTATTTTTCATAAGGATTACTTTAAGTCCTAGACTTTAACTTAATGAAGGTTATTGATAAGTTTGATTGTGTTTTTGCATAGCCTTTATTATAGTTCAAAGACAAAGACAACACCATTCACTTAATTACTAGAACTATACTTAACTTAACCATACTAGAATCTCAAATAGTGGAAACAAACGCTAGAAATAATGATACTCGTATAGTAATAGTGCTACTAGAGCTATAAAAGCAAGCAAGAACTGTGTAGCCCATGGTATAGTAGCACAGACTGTTAATACGAGTATATTGTCCGACTGTCTCGTCCAGCTCTTGATAAATAGTAGCAATCTGAAGCACAGGCCACTCTTTTAAAACAACATTTATCTTCTACTTTTACTTGTATTTCTCAGGTCCAAACACACAGTTTGGGTCTCATATTGTAGCTATTAGTAAACAAAAGAACTTTAAGTTGTTGTATATGAACTAATATCAAGTGATATACAGGTGTATATAATATATATATTATATATATATATATATATATATATATATATATATATATATATATATATATATATACATATATATATATAATAATTAAAATACTGTTTAAAATTATAATTTGTTAATAATAAGTTATTATAAAAACTATAACACTGTTTTTGACCATGATCTTATTAATTTTGATTTTGGATGCGATTAGAAATTATATGATAATTAAATTATGTTACTTATTAAAAATAAATTATTAAATATGGTCTATTGTTGGAAAGATGATTTTTTATATAAATTTTGTTAAAGTTTTACCTGCTGATGATTAAACACACATTATTTTACATTCTCTATTCTCTTCTCCTGCTCATTGCCAAAATTAAGAATATTAGAGAAACTTAACAATTAAATTAAGGAATAGAATTGTTGTATAAAAGAATTAATGTTAATATAAAGTTTAATGACCAATTCAAGATTGACTTATAGGATACCTGCAACAAGAGTTCCCGTATCCTTCTTGGTAAAAAATTGTTATTGGGTTATTATCAAGTTATTGATATTTACTTTGGTAAAGTACTGTGAACTCATCAGCACAGAAGTCTTTGTAAATAATGTAGTGTAAAATTAAAAACAACGAAGATAGTTATTAGTTGGCAGGAAAAAAGATTTTTTCCAGACATTTGCCATCGTTTATTGAAACAAAAAATCGAGTAAATAAAACGTAGTGTTACTGTTTTTTCTTCACTAAACGATGGAAAATGTCCGAAAAAACTCCTGTTTTCTTCATAATCTCTCCATCGTCAAAAACAAACTTGGCATATAATAATTAATTGGCAATCAGGTACTTCCTGAAAATTAGCCCAACTTGTTAAAGTAACCCTTTTCAGTTCTATCAGCTCGCAGTTCTTAATGGATTATTGCTATAAGCCTAATACATCGCTATTGCTAATAAAACCATAACATTTCCTTCGCTTCAATGGATGAACAGTAATTATCTGTTTTTATAAAAAAATGTGATATAAGATCGGAATTTGAATGATTTCGCAAAAATTATTTCAGTTATCTTTAGATATACACACAACTGTGAATGTTGCATTATAACTACAATTTAAACTTTTTCGTTTGATTTATTAATGAATGTTACTTATTTACTCCAACAAAGTTTTTTACTCAAACAAGATTCTTGATTGATTAAAATCAAAGTTCTTTACACAGTAGCAACAATATGTGCAGAAATTGAGTATGTCATAACACAATTATTACAAGAGGTTCCAAAGTAGAAAGGTTTGTATTGTACCTTATTTGACTTGGATCCTGTAAGTAGAAACAAACCCAAGGCATAAATTTCAGTCCAAACAGAACATTCGCAAGCATTACGAGCTGGGTTGTGAGAGGGGGTGCGGAAGAGCGGGTTCTGATATTGGTATTTTCCTATATCATATATTTTTGTGCTGCAGTCTGATTGTGAAATACCTTATGTAATTCCGTATAAACTGAAATCCCTGATTTTCTTATCCACAGCAAATATAGAATAACTGAATTTTCGAATCTGCCGTAGTAACATAAAATATATAGCCTACATTATTGTGGTTGTTGGTACCAAACAATACCTTTATATAAATTCTTTACAGTTTTAGAAGGCGCTACAACAGTGTTTAGTGTCTTCGTGACATTTATTAAAAAAAAGCGGTTTTTAATTTTTTCGAAAGATATTGTCTAATTTATTATCTTAACCTGAAACAATAAGCCTTTTATTTAGACTTAGAATCTTGAAGTATACGGCTTTTCTCGTTGTATGTACTGAACATCTTAAATATAAATTTACATGCCTAGTTAAATTCCTCTACCAAAACGTGCAAGCTCAAACTGTTACAAATCATCGTGCCTTCCTCTCACATGGAATATAAAAGCACGATGCCAGTACGAGTTTACCAAATTTCTGACAAAAATAAAAACATTTTTTATATATTTAAAATAATGTATCGAAGATAATCAGTGATAATATGGAGCTAAACCTGATAATATCATATGATCAATTGGGTAAGAAAGTTTCCTCGCCTCCAGTTCACTACTGAATTACATTCTATTGAGGCTGTTTTCTTACATTATTGGCTTTATTACAGCCAGCCAAGCACTAACTGGGTGATTTAAACAACAAAAATATAGGTTTGTAAAGAAATATTTATAATATGATACTAGACTGATAGATAAAAACCTAATACTATTTTTTCTAAGATTTAAAGTTTGTATAATTGAATGTAAAAACTGTTACATGGTAATCAGCATAGTAAATGAAATGCCCTTAAACTAAAATATACATTTAAATGTACAAAAAATATGAAAAATAACATGTTTTGGAATATCTGCAGAGAAATTAAACTACAATTTAAATGTATTAACCGAGAATGTATGTTATCACCTATATCAACATACCACTTTAAAAGAATTTGATAAATAAAAATCTTCATTTACAGATCAGACGATTTATAAATGCTAACACGTTCCAGGATTTCATTTTGTTGCGTTGGTAAAAGCCCTCTCATTTTATTAGTCTTTATTCTATAGTTTTAAAACAGGTTACCGGGACGATCTGCATTTCAAATACTTCAGTCGCATTTCAAATAATCAGAATTATCTCTCCATTCAGAGCACATTCTGGCTACACACCAATAGCCAATGCAAATTGATAATGTGTCTCAAAGACTGTAAGACTTTTAATAATGATTGATATAACTGTGGTTGCAACGTAAAAAAACTAGTTAATTATTGCTACGATTTAATAATTTAATTTTTTCAAATAAAACAAGAAATAAATAGCTCATTATAAAAAATAAAGATAGCTAGACGTAGATCTATATGAATCCGGTATAGTCAAGCAGCCAGCTTAAACAATAAAAAAAATAAATTAAAACTGTACCTGGAGTTACAACTGCCATTATATAACTTTCTAATTATTAAAGTACCCAATGCTAACCTAATAAATATTCATAATAACAATTCGGTTTAATTATTAAGATCTTTCATTGATTTTTTACTGTGCCATTAAGTAATATTTTGAATTCACTGAATTTGTATTATCATTTTATATTCTTAAATATTTAGTGAATAAATATTCTGTATTCGGTGTAAATTGAAGCTTTGGCAGTTGTTTTATATCATATAGCTTGACAAAATTAATAAATTTTATTTGAATAGTAATGTGACTGGAAAATCGTTCACCTTTTGGAATTAATATTCTTACTTGATAAACAGGGGGGGGGGGGAGTTCAAATTTTACTTTTGATGTGTGTGTACCCCCGAAGAAGACTGATAATATTTCATTTGTTCTTTATTTAATTTACCGGACAAGCAAAGTGAACTATAAGCCAAAAAAATGCCAACGGAACTTATAAACAAAGATGAATCGATTATATTAAAACAACAGCAAGCACTTATACTACGTAAGTACTTTCAATTACAAAGATGAGTAAGCGGGTGAGCCGGTCCTAGCTTTGGTTGGTTCGATAAGTAGATAAATGCTGTAGTATTGACTTCACGGCACAAGTGATTTCAGGATTAAACGATAGTAAACAACCAGTGTCATCCAAAAATCAGGCATAGTTGTTCGTTAGTTTTTAAATTATTTACAACATTTAGGTAAATAGTTTTTATGTAGTAAATTTAAAAATAGAATATCTATTTAGTTTCGTCCAAAAATACAAAATTGACTTTTTATAATGTAAATCCCACATGTTTACGGCATTCTGAAATGAAATGATATAAAAGACAGTGTTTAACTAAAAAAGAAATTCTAAAAAGAAAATTATTTTCCTCCAGAAAAGCTACGTAAACGTTTCCTAAGCCTAGCTTTAGCCCTTACTGTGATCAAAGTGTAGTACATTAGCCGGTATTGGACATGAAGGAGGCGAGGAACGATTTACGCTTTACTGCCTTAGATTAAAGTGTTTACTTACATCCGGCATTATCGCCTCTCTGCGTTCGATCCTGAATCTTCCTTCTTGTAATAAGAAATGATTAAAAAATATAATCATTGAAATAATATGGTTGTATTATAAAATGTGTCCACTTTACAAAAACTTTAAATTTTCATGGTGCACACACTTAAGAAAATACTTGATTAATTTATTGTTTAAACTACGTGGACATATTTTATCCCATATCTAATATATAAATAAGTTTGAATACAACTGTGTAAACTAGCCTGAAAAATGGGGTAAAGATTTGGAAAAACTTTGATATCTTAGGGGAAATATAAACTGTGATATTAATGTGATCATTTAAGAATGAGATAGATAAGAAAAAACAGTTTAAAATACAGCAATCATCCTACGAATTGGTATATGACTAAATTATTAGCATACTTTCAGTCTACTGAGTGATAGGCATCAATGACGCTCAGTTTGGTGGTTGGATAAGCTCCATTACAAAAATATTATTGTCTATGTGGAAATGAGAGTCAAGCAACATTTAAAGATTACAACTGATAAAATATATTTCCTTATATATCATACCAGATGACTTACATATTTATTAATTCAATAGGTTTTTCATAACAGTGTTAAAATAATTAAAACCTACACAACAATTATCTAAAAGCTGGTTGTTTAGTTATGCTTTATCTTAAAAATTTACCAACCTATTATGTTAAATTAGGTTTCAGTATGTCACTTGTTTTAAAATCACAGATTAACTTGAAACTTTGGAAAATAAAACAATCAGACTTGGAAAGAATATACAGGGTGTCCAAAAAGTCCCGGTTGAGTTTGCAACTTAGGTTAATGTAAAAAATTACACTGATGAGCTTTTTATTTTAACTTTACTAACCCAAAACTGTTTACAATTAATTGTTGTGGTAGAATAATAAGTTTCATTATTTCTGAGAGGGATCGGAAATAAAACAAACAAGGAAAATGAATGAGCCATGATAAACCTAAAATCGAAAGTTATTTGTGACTGATAGTGGGTATTCCCGCAGGCAGTAACCATTCTTGCTTTAGTTAGATGTTATTAGTGGCATTCTACTCGTTAGTAAAGACAGACCATAACAGTTTTTTACTCTTAATTTGTTTCAATTTAGTTTTATCTTGTTTTTGGTTATGGTACTTAGTGAACGTGAGAGAGTTACTATATTAATGATGCGTGGTTGAGGGGATTTAAACACAGTGAAGTTCAACACCTATTCAATGACTCATTTTAAAACCGAAACCCAATATAAAAATCAACAGTTACGAGAAAAATAGACCGTTAATTAATATTGTAAACAGATTTGGGTTGGTAAAGTTAAAAATAAAAAAGCTCATCAGTGTATTTTTTACATTACCCTAAGTTGCAAACTCAAGCCATCTTTGAACGGCTGCCATTTTTGACTCGGTTATCCGTTTGAGGTCGTGGGGTAGCGGCTCTGTACTCTACTAATAAAGACCTTTTATTTGATATGCATATCAACCTATGCTTACATTTAAGATTTTATTCTGACTCCTAGCGCGGGGCCGCCCCCCTGAGGAAGTAGAGGATCACTGAATATGTGATAAAATATATTTTTATGTCCAGTAACTTTGTGTAAGGTTTTGTAGCTCTATTTTAAATATTTTGAAAAGTATTTTAACCGACCCGGGACTTTTTGGACACCCTGTATATTGCATTAATTGTTGCATTAAAGGAGAAAAAGCAATAAACACATTGTTCTTTTGAAAAACGTCTACTTTTTGCTTAATGTGTTTAATGAATCTAACGTGTTATTACACATTCTCAACTCTTTTAAATAATTATTTGATACATAGGAAACGTTGTAGAGTACATACAGATTTATAAGAGCTGTGGCTGTTTTCGTTTTTGTACAAAAATAGCCTAAATATTTCCTAAAACGTTTAAATAGGCAGAGGTTTTCTATTGTTTGATTTTAAATCGATTGTTATATGATAAAAAGTATCATTTTTATATATAATTGCATAATAAATTGCAAAAACTATTGCAAAAAAATCAATAAATATATAAAGGACTACCATGATTTTGGTTATACTGTGTTTTCTTCCTTTATATTTATGAAAGAGATAATAAATTTACTTTACTGAAAAGTAATCATTTTGGTCCATAAATCACTATTAGTTTGTCAGTGGATTACTGAACCAATTGAAGAAAAAAACGAATTGATTACTTCGAAAACTTGAAAGTAGTAAATTAAAGGTGGACTCTCAAGGGAACGTACTTTTGCGCGCAAAACTTTTACTATAATTAAGCTCATTAAAAGTTTCCGACTTGCAATGTCGAGTTGAGCTCAAAGGAGTAATAAGTGTCCACTTTGGAAGACTCCTTCACCTTTCAAAATACATTTTTTTTATAAAGTAACTCGAAAACTATAATTCATCTAATCATTTGTGAGGGGACACACTTGTCTTATATTACCTATTATAATATAATATATATATATTACTTTTTATATATATATATTATTTTTGTGCAAATACTTTGAAACAAATTAAGGACTTTAATGATTGTATAGACGAAATTACTGAGAAAATCATTCAATCTCTTGGCAAGAATCCTCAGTATATTTTATTATCCAACTCAATGGACTGTTTTAAAAATATTACTGTCCTTTTGTCGTCATCTTTAAGTACAATAATATCGGCTGGTCTTTTGTCGTTTTGCTGTGAGCGTAATAATAATTTGAGTTATATGAGTAATACATGTAATAATAAAATAATTATAATAGTAATAGAGTTGCAATTTGTTTTTGCCTCGTAGCTATACAATTTTGCATTGCAGCTGTTTAAAATTACTACTATCATTCTAATTCATTTTCGGTCTTTATAGTTGAGTTTGCCTTGATCCGATTAGGTAAATACATACATATGTAGTGTTTGGAAACAAACTTACATTGTGAAAAGCGTCTATATCCAGTTTACGAATAGCTGTGGTTCTAAAATTTATATTCAATTTTTGGCCTTAATCAAGACATTATATATCAAAGTATGTTTAAAAGGACTGCTTTTGTTGTTTCGTGTTCTGTAAGGAAGCCAACCAGTTCCATGTAGTACGTTATGTGCAAACATTCACATCCTTTATTGTTAAGGTCAATTTTTATAATAGTGTTAGTGGAAATCTGCAGTGAAAGTTTACGCAGTAATATTGTCTTGGCAAATATTACTTTACACAACTCTTGAAGGACTGTGTGTGTTTAATATTTTCTACAAGTTCAAAATCTCAACAAAATATTATGCTTCTTTGTTGAACTTCAGCTGAGTCTGAAACTCTGTATTACATTTATATTTGGATAATGTTTCGTTAATATAATCATTATTTTTTGAATTCTAAAAGTAAACTTTCAGACTATTTTCTGCATAAACACCTTTTCGAATTCCAAAACAATGTGTCTGTTTAAAGAATATTCTGATTTGGTTAGGCCACCTTCGAGATTAGCGGTTTAGTAATACAATAAGCGATCTATTTTTATTTAAAAAAATAGTATAATTGGCAAGAATAATGTATGATCCAGCCTCCCCTTCATCCTATCTCTGAAGGTGAATAACGGGCTTCCGACATCAGTAAGATACGTATTTTTTATACAATAACTACATGAACTGTTTGTAAATAAAATACATGAGATTTAATATACGATATAGATGATCTGGGAAATGGCATTACTAATTGGCTGTCACTTGAATCTTAAATAATTAAGCTCTATCAATTACATAATGTGTGCTCAATGAAGAAATCCGTTTTTAAAATCATACAAATAAAATAGCGAAACAATTTCTTTTGATAAAAATAAATATTATATCATTAATAAAGGTCCTAAAATTTTAACTTTCGGAATTATTTTTATTAAATAAAATACAAATTTCAGGTGATTGAAAGTGTTGAAATACGGGAACAGGCTATCATGATGTTAACGTAAACAGATCGCAGAGTCCTTGTGATCCACTTGAGTGCTTATCATGATACTGACGATCCACATTATACATCAGATAACTGTGTATACAGAATGTTTAAGTGGCAGAAAAACAATTTATAATATGCTGTACATAAGCTTTTATACGCTCTTCAGTGTCTCTGAATTTATTTAGTGTAAATGCATATATGATATTATTTTTAATACTACCACCACATTGCCTTTATTCATTCGCTGGGTATATTTATTGTAGATTCAAACTTCTTTTAAAAGTAACAAAAACAAACTTTCCGAGGTCGTCAAGTTAATATACTTACATGTAACGTTGTTTGTTTTCTTGAATATGAGTCAAAAAAAATAACTGTAGAGTTTCAAACTGTACCTTTATGTATCATATATGTACTTATACAGACCTGTTAGTGACAGGAGCGTTGAATATTCATAAAGGTAATCGGTTTTTTCTTTCCCATTCAGTAGAAGCCTCATAACCCACAAGAAGCAGCATTTGTATTCAGACTAAAAATAATGTTTCTTACATTGCAGTACTTAGTCATAAATCTCATAATCGACCATTTTCGATTTGTATTTTATAAAAAATAGAATTTAAAAAAATTTTGTGTTTTTGAAAATTAAATTTTTTTCTGGTAAATTTCGTCTGAGCCAATATATGTTTCTGTATTATTTCTATAGGCTCGTTATGGTTGTATAGTTTTTAAACATAGCCATTCTAAAATCATAATATAGTAAAATGAGCATCTCGAGAACCAATTGGATAAAACTAAGAGAAATATGACGATATGATATTTTCCTCAAGTCTAAAAAAAAATTAAAATTAAATCAAAACGTGACTGACACACAGGAAAATGACAATCAATGTCACGAACTCGAAGGATGGGATTAGTCACGTAGCGAGAATATGATTTTTTTTGTATGTTTATCACATTGAAAACAATACAACGAGGTGGTTGGTATTTTTCCAAGACTTTCTAATCTTCATTTCATTCATTTCGGTTTTCAATTGAGATTCTGAGGACAAAGTTTTTTATTTGTGAAAAATCTTAAATAGTATATACTAGGTAAGAATACGCCACACTACGTTCCGCGTAACTGGGTTCGTGGGGAGTTGCATTGAAGAATTCCAGTCTATACATTCTATATAGCTACGAGTCTTATATTATATCACAATTTATAACGTCCTATGATGATGTTCAGTTTGTTTAGATATGTATTTATACTGAAAAATGTTTCTTAACGTACCAGAGCTACTAAACAAGGCCAGACATTAAACCTACTTAAGAGATGATAAATACCGGAGGAAATCACGCCCTATAAGAATTTTAAATACAGACTCCTGATTAAGTTACTTTTGTATTATCAAAACAATCCGCTAAAAATATACAAACACCTAAAAAACATTTTATAAAAAAAATGGGGTCAGGATTTTTATCACAACAAAATTTCATGTATTACAAATAAAATCACTATAGATAAATTGTACTGTTGATCAAGATATACTGAAATCTCATGATTAATAAGCACTACATAATTTTCAAGCGTTATTACTTTATATAATTTATTTTCCAGACTCTTTCCATATCCAACTAGAAATTTGATTTAAAGAGTGTATGTTTACGTTAATATAGAATGAAGTATTCAAATATTCAATTAGTTAAGGAGAGTAATTTATTATAAAAATGAAAATGTGGGAGTATGTTAATTTGCAGTATTATATTTCAAATTTCATACTTATATAAACTTTTTGTTCAAAACTGTCAAAATTATTGCTTGTAAAATAATAATTTAATAATAATATTTACTTTTGGGCAGTTAAAGCGGAGCTGATACTTTGGTCTCAATTACATAATTTATAAATAATATCTTCTGTAAATATATACAGAAGTGTGTTTTTAATTATCTGAAGGACACTGTAAATCGGATTGAAAATGAAGCTCGCAGAATTGGGGACATTTAAGAGTTACCAAAAATGGAAGTAGATGGAGCAAAATATTGTAATTTAAATGTATTTAAGGGGTTGTAATAAGTAGAATACAACACCAGGCTTACCTTTGTAAACCACTTTTTAAAACACTTGGTCATTTAGGGAACTAGAACAGATTCAAACCCTCCGTGATTTAGGATATACCATTTATTATACTTATGAGACATAATGCAAATTATAAACATTCCTATGAAGTATATGTGGCAAAAAAAGTATTTTTCCACGGTTGAGGTTGTACCAGATTTGTATATAGTTGCCTCTTTAATTAGTGTTATCTCAATAACTCTCAATCAAGAAAATATAAAAAGAGCAACTTTTAAATGAGTAATTCCCCCCAAAACGCGCCTTTTAATAAATTGAAATTTTAGAATAAAATACTGACCCATGAAAAAAACCCAAGTATTTTAAAATAATTTTTTTGCGGCTATATTGTATCTACTCAAGCGGGATTTTACACAACAGATCGTGCGTGCGTGCCTACGCCGGAAAGCGCGTTAACACACAATTACACGCACGTGAAATAAAAACCTTTTAAATACTTGTTTGGTGCTCCTAAATTGCTTAATCTAGATTACTGGACATAATGTAATCTTTGCCTTCCCCTTCTTTTTGCAAAAGAGCTGTACACAACCCAGCATATTGTACCACGTTGCTTTTTCTCGCCCTCAACGTTCTGGCCAAAACTTGTGGACTAGTTGTGAATCTTGTTGATAGGGATGTCCTCTGACTGAGACTGAAGGAGAATAAACACCTGCTTATGATGAGGGGGGTATGGTGACCGGGTACGATCATATGACGAAGTTGTGCATATATTTAATGACACATTTCCGGACCGGCCACCAATATCAAAGTCTACCGTCTGTAGAACAGTCCCAACGATTTCTAGATACCGGCAATGTTAAAGACCGTCCAAGAAGTGGTAGACCTTTATCTGCTACTGACGAAAATACATCCATTTGAAGTATTACAAAATGTTTCATTGAAGAGCCACACACATCAACAAGAACTGCAAGCCACTAATCACGTGATAAGCCAATGTTTCAGTGTTTTAAACGTTTTTAAAACAAAACCCACTATTATCCGTATAAGGTCCAGATTGGTCCAGGAGCTTTCGGAAGACGATTTTGACAGAAGAGTGGAATTTTGTGAGACAACGATGAATAGATATGTACAAGATCGAAATTTTCATAGCAAAAGTTGTATTTTCCTAAGAAACCTAAGGTTGTGTGTTGTACCTTTTACACTTCATTGGCCATGTAAGTAGGCATAACTGTCTCGCTTATTGGAGCGACCGACAATCCTCACTGGATGAGGGAAAGCCATACCCAGAAAAACTGAAAAAAGCTTAACGTGTGGGCTGGGATTGTTGGCAATCATATTTGTTGGACCTTTCATAATCAATGGAAATTTGAATGGGGCTTGACATATGAATTGATGTTTGAGAAGAAACCATTATACCGGCTTTACGTGCTGTGTTGGGTCGAAGTTATAAACACGTATGGTTTCAACAGGATGGTGCACCACCTCATTATGCTTTCCAAGTACGAGCGCTGCTTGACAGAGAGTTTCGCAATCGTTGGATAGGACGTAGGGGAGCAATAGAGTGGCACCTAGATCACCTGATCTAAATCCTCTTGATTTCTTTTTATGGGTTATTTAAAACAAAGGGTTTTTTTTAACTAAGCCTGCACAACACAGAAGAACTATTCACCGCATAACAGAGGGAAAACTCATCAAATACCTCCTGAGATGATTCAAAAAGTTATTGAAGGCTTCTACCACAGATATTGGGCTATTGCCAAGAGAAACTGCGACAACATTTTGAACACTTTCTACCTAACTGTAAGTACTAAATTTTCAATTCTAATTATTAACATTAATGTGTTATTTTAATGTAAGAGAATGACTTATTTGGATAAATGACGAATAACTTTAAAACGCTCCAATTTTCAGTTTTTGAACAACCTTTTTGAGGTCCGGTTTGCGGCAATGTGTTCTACTAACTAAAGAACTTTTAATTTGATATAAAACTCGACCTATGCTGCTATTTAAGAATTTTGTCTGACTACTCGTGGGCCGTCCCCCATAAGGGATAAAAAAGTTTAAATACCTTAAAAAAACTAGAAAATTTATGGCTATTATTGATATACCAAGTGTCCTTTACTTTATCTATATTGGTAAAAAATATATTAAACCGGTTTCCGGGACTTTTTTTACCATTCTGTATTAAAAACCGTAAGTATCTGCTACAGCTTGTAGTTCATGAATTATAGGCTCCATTTTTTAAGTTTTGGTTTAGCAGGAAATTTACTCTCTTCCTGCAGCTATTGGTTTACACTTGGGCTTTTAATGAGTGAATTATGTAAATATGAAAAAATTCATATTACTTGAAATAAATTTTTTTTCGACGCTCATGCTTATTGAAGTGCATACGAGATCAAAACTTTTGGAACGCATTACATCCGGAGTAAAGAAGTCTACTGCATTCATTACTTTTTTAAACGGGAGTTGGACATTAATTTTAGGCGGCAAAGTACCAATCCAAATATCAAGTATAGCGTAGTTGACTGTCATTACGGAACTACATGGTGAGTAATCTGATAAGTATGTTTTTTTAACATTTTTTTTTTTATTTTTCAAAAGCTGAAATTCAAACGACTTGTTTTGATATTTATTTAAATTTAA